>NC_053156.1:114340490-114647990 GCF_016835505.1 Polypterus senegalus
GGCTAGAATCGCGAGGAAGGGGATGATTTTGCCTGAGAGGAGGAGTGGTGGTGCCAACAGAAGGATTGCTGTATTAAAAGTAAGGTGCTTTGAGACTGTGTTATACATGTGGGGTTCACGGAGAAGATGTGCCCCACAGGGGAAGAATGTTTGAAATGTGTTTAAGTGTCTGGGACTATGTTGGGCTTGTGGGACACGGGGAAGATGTGCCCCATGGCTGAAGAGAAAAAAATAAAAGATTTCTGTTTCAATTTACACGTGCCTCAGTGTGAATCTGTGCCGGGTCGGGTGCTTATATAGCGTCTTATTCACAATATATATACTATATATATATATATATATATATATATATATATATATATATATATATAGTGGATGGATGCTTGGTGGCGCTTTTGCCCACCTTTTTCCCAACAGGCAGTACGCAGGACACGGGGTAAGATCATCAAGAAGCTGATTTTTAATTATTTTCTTAAATAAAGTGCACAAGGCACTTCCACCACCACAATACACAATAAATCAATAATCCCAAATATAATACTACAATCCTCCTCTCCCAGCAGCTCTGTCACACTCCCTCCCAACTCTGGCTCGGCTTGCTGGGTCTCCCATAGACCTTTATATAGTCCTTGACCCGGAAATGCTTCTCCTCTTCTGTTCACATGACTTGTCAGCACTTCTGGGTCAGATGGAAAATCACATTTTTCTTCAGCCCAGAAGTACTACTGTTCCTCCGCCCTCGTGACTTGGGAGTACTTTCAGGCTATTCGGGAAGCAAAAATCCCCTTGTCTCCCTGCCGTGTCACATGGTGGCCCCCAGGGTACCCAGCAGGGCTGTGAAGCCAAACTCCATCTTCCATGATGCCCTGCAGGAATCCGGGGCACCTCTAGGCTGCAGGGAGGATGCCATCTAGCGTCCTGGATGTGCCGTCCATCACTATATATATATATATATATATATTGCGGAATCTGGCTGGTTTGTCATCCCGGCCAATACCCCCAGGCCACCAGATGGAGCCCTTCCTGCAGTATGGAGGTGCCTGAAGACCAGCAGGCAATCATGGACTTTGTAGTTTTTATCCTCAGACCTGCTGGATACCACAGGAGCCGCAAGAGGGAGCTGCAGGGAGGACCGAAGATTCCTTTCTGCCCTATAAGCCGGAAGTGTGTCAGAGGAAGAGCGACGTGCTTCCGGGGTGAGAAGAAAAGGACTTGTACCTGACCCGGAAGTGATTGAGAGTCACATGGACTGGGGATTGGAACACTTCCGGGTCAGGATATATAAAAGGACTATGAGAGCTCCCAGATGGCGAGCTGAGCTGGGTGGAAGGGTGGCAACGCGTCTGGGAGTGGAGGATTGATTTATTGTATTTGTTAATTGTGATTTATATGAGTTTAGTGGAGGAGACGGTGTTTTGTGCACTGTGGCAATTTAATAAAGTCAAGTATTGGACTTTTACCTGGTGTCTGGAGTCGTGGACAGGGGTTCAAGGGAGCGATAGTGCCCCCTATCTGTCACTATATATATATATATATATATATATATATATATATATATATATAGTGATGTGTAAGTCACAGACTTTCACAAAAGAAAAGGAGGTGAGTCCAGATCTCTGAAAATATTAGCTTTATTGTTGTGAAGACAGGAACATTCTCAAAGCATTTATTCAAATGCCAGCTGTCACTTAAAAACATGCAGCATTCGCTCCATCTTAGAGCAAAACAACAGATAGCCTTCCTACACAAGAGAGGAGACAGAAAGTGAGTGCATGGCCAAGTCAGCAGTCATATTTATATGTTACCTGCATCAACCAACAGTCGACAGACACATTATACAGTGAGCCTGCTGTTACACTGGCAGCAGATATCCAATTGCTGTATGTTTGTCTGTTTCAGTGCACAGTGCAGTTTGGGGATTGCCCTTAAACGCACAAGTGTGACAATATATATACAGTGCAGTATAAAATCCAACATCTGTCTGTTTGTGCCTTTTCACGAGAGAACTACTTAACAGATTTAGATTGGGTTTATTTTCTATAATTTCCTTCAACATTCCAGTTGATTTTGCGACTTTGTCATTGTGCTAAGTATCATAGTTCGCTTACAGGAGCGATTAATTTGTGCTAATCTGAGACAGAGGCTGCAGGCCATCAGGAGTGGGGAGCCGGGCAGGACCCTCCTCACTCACACGCCAGCCTCGGAGCATACCTTGCCTCCGCTTAGCTAGCAAATGAGAGAACTACTGAACAATTTTAGATCAGTTTATAGCCTTTTCAATTAATTCATTTTTGATGTTTTCTTAATTTTCATTTTGGATAGTTCATCACATCTATGTATATTTTATGTGCATTGTATTAAATTTCTGATTTATTTTTCATGTATTTTGTATATATTCATATCCTTACTGATATATTTTTATTTTTTAAACATAACTGTTAACTTAATGTAAAGTTTTTCTTTTTTGCTATAATCTTCATTGGTGTGATCTTTTGAGTTACCTATTTGTTTTCATAATATAGGTTATATTTGTAATACTTATTGATAGTCATGTATAAAAAGTTCAAAATTATGTTTTCTGTGTTTTATTTTGTTAAAACATTTTTTCTTCTATATTTATTGAATTTGTTTTGTTTGACTTTCTGCCTATTCTTGCTCTTTATGATTTATATTTACACTTCTGAGATGTCAAAAGCATTCTGGGGCCTGGTTTGAAAAGGACCCCTTTGCTTCGGCTGGGTGAGTTGTAACCAGTGATGGAGGCTTACCTGAGGAGGAGGAGAAGGAAAACGGAAGAGTTAGGTTTCTACTTTTGAGCTATTGAAATATGTTTTCTGGAGAAGGTACCATGCTTAATAAAATGTTCAGCTGAGTCTAGGGTTTTGGGTGCAGGATGCTCCCTATCTGCCACAAAGTATATTTACAGTGTTTTCAGAATATATTGAGACCCCTTCACTTTCTGCACACTTTATTGTATTGTAGCTTTAATTTTAAATGGATGAAAGTGCCATTGATGCCCATCAAACTACACACAACTAGATTTTCTTGCCCCCGCATTTCCTCTATTATATATTTAAACAGATTGTTATAGACACAGAATATGCATGAAATGCATGTATTTCAAATCATGATATTTCATTACCTATATAATTTTTTACAAAAGTATCGCCTGATACTTTAACAGCTGTGAGGATTGCAGCAGGACAATGCCTTCATATGACTGACTGAATTGGGGCGTGTAGCAGGCAGCATTCTGCTAATCTACACATTTGCAAAACAATAGCAGGCTAACAGCAGAGTGACAAGGAGCTACAAGCTTCTTGGCAATTGTAAGGAAAATTAAAGGAGGTCGGGGACAACAAAAAAAATCGTAAGCTTCAGGGATTCTAGTATTAAATGAATGAGAGATTAGATTTAGATTTTCAATAAATTTGGAGATGTCTTTAAAAGCATGTTTTTATTTTGTCATTATGGGTTATTAAGTGTAGATTGATGGTCAACAATGATCAGTGTATTCATTTAAAATGAAATCTACAATACAATAAAGTGAAGAAGTCTGAATACTTTTAAATCCACTGAAGTTTAAACCATAATATAAAAGAGTTAATTAATGAAACAGACAGGAGTTCAGAAACAAAAAGTATGGAAAACCAGACAAGGATCTCCAAATTGCTGGACAAAGGGCAAAGTCCAATGTACAGTAGCAACATTAATATCTTTTTTTATTAATTTTATTACAATCCATACATAGCAATCAAGTTTTTACAAAAAGAAGAATTATGTTAAGAACAGATCGATCCCCACCCCTGAGAGAGAGAGCAAGCCAAACAGCGTAAAATTTAAGGCTTGTAAACATACCTAAATTAATAAATTCTCTGTGCTTTATAAACTTATTTTAAAATATTACAGATTAGATCCTGCCATGTTTTGAAAAAGTCTGTACAGATCCTCTAACTGAGTATTTGATTTTTCCAATTTCAAATAATATAACACATCGGTTTCCCACAGACTTCAAAGAGGAGAGTTTGGGTTCTTCCAGTTTATCAGAATCAGTCTGCGTGCCAACAGTGTAGTGAATGCAATCACAATTTGTTTGTCTTTCTCCACTTTAAGACCCTCTGGAAGAACCCCAAACACAGCTGTTAATGGGTTAGGAGGGATTGTGAGTCCAAGGCTGTCTGAGAGGTAATTAAAAATTTTTGTCCAGAATAATGTTAATTTGGTGCAGGCCCAGAACATGTGACCCAGTGAGGCTGGGACTTGGTTGCAACGTTTGCAGGTTGGATCATGCCCTGGAAACATTTTGGAGAGTTTTAGTCGAGACAGATGTGCTCGATATATAATTTTGAGTTGTATAATTGTATGCTTTGCGCATATGGAGCTCGAGTGAATTCTCTGCATTGCTACTTTCCACTCCTTTTCTGATATATTAATTGAGAGATCTTTTCCCAGTGTCCTCTTGGATCTTTGAAAGGAAGGGATTGTAAAATGATTTTATATATTGTAGAGATGGAGTCTAATTCCTTGAGATTTTTCCATGGATGAGGGTGCAAGATGAGGAAAATCTGGAAGGTTCTGTTTAACAAAGTTCCTGATTTGAAGATAGTGAAAGAAATGTGTAGCTGGAATGTTAAATTTGGAATGTAATTGTTCATAGGATGCAAAGACGTTGTCTATATAAAGATCTCTAAGCAAGTTAATTCCAAATTTTTCCAGATATTAAAACTGCATATGTTTGTGAAGGTTGAAAGAGGTGGTTCTCTTGCAGGGTGCCACAGATAGAAGCTTCTCCGTCTTAAAATGCTTTCTACATTGGTTCCAGATTCTAAGTGAGTGGAGCACAATTGGGTTATTAGTGTATTGCCGATAACGTGTGTTTATTGGAGCACAGAGCAAGGAATACAAAGAAGTACTGCAGGATTTTACTTCTATTGCGGTCCAAGCCTGTGTATGTTCTTCTATTTGTGTCCAGGTTCTTATCGCTGTATATTTGCGCCCAGTAATAAAACTGGAAGTTAGGTAGAGCCATGCCGCCTTCTGCCTTTTGTCTTTGTAGGGTCGCTCTTTTGATGCGTGGATGTTTTGAATTCCAAATAAATGAGGTTATTGTTGAATCTAATTGCTTAAAGAATGATTTATTAATGTATATTGGATGTTTTGAAATAAAAAGGAGCTTAGGAAGAATATTCATCTTAACAGTGTTAATTCTTCCAGCTAGTGTGAGATGAAGGGTTGACCATCTATGCAAGTCTTGTTTAATTTTTTCCATGCAGACGACAAATTTTGTTGATAAAGAGCTTTATGTTTACTTGTGATGTTTACCCCTAGGTATTTAAACTGTTCTGCAATGATAAAAGGTAGGGTGTCTAATCTAATATTATATGCTTGAGAATTCACTGGAAAGAGTACACTTTTATTCAGATTAATTCTGAGACCAGAGATCTTTTGAAATTCTGTGAGTGCTGCTAAGACTGCAGGCACAGAATTTTCTGGGTCCGATATATACAGTACCATGTCATCTGCATATAATGAGATTTTCTGTTCCAGTCCTTCTCTGCTAATCCCCTTTATCTGATCAGTATTTCGACAATGTATTGCCAGTGGTTCAATGGCAATTGCAAACAGCAGCGGTGACAAGGGGCATCCTTGTCTTGTGCCACGTTCTAGTTTAAAGTAGTCTGAGCAAATGTTATTGATGCAAACTGAAGCTTCTGGGTTAGTATACAGTAATTTAATCCATGCACAAATGTTCGGGCCAAACCCAAACTTCTCCAATGTAGTAAAAAGGTATTTCCATTCAATCATGTCGAATGCTTTTTCTGCATCCAATGATAATAATATTTCTGGGGTGTTTGATTTAGTTGGTGAGTATATTACATTAAACAGGCGTCGAAGATTTGAAGATAAGTGTCGGCCCCTAATAAATCCAGTTTGGTCTTGTGATATTACGAGGGAGCACTTTCTCCATCCTTCTAGCTATGATTTTAGAGAGTATTTTAACGTCGTTATTCAGAAGTGAAATTGGTCTGTATGATGCACATTGTAATAAGTCCTTATTTTGTTTTGGAAAGACAGTGATTAGTGCTTGGCGAAAGGTTTGTGGAAGAAATTGGTTATCTCTGGCTTCTGTAAATGTTGCTAATAGGAGGGGAGCTAGCTGAGCGGAGAATTTCTTGTAAAACTCTGCAGGGTAGCCATCAGGGCCTGCTGCTTTTCCACCTTGGAGTGACTTTATAGCATCTAGTAATTCTGATAATGCCAGAGGTTTATCAAGTTCCTCCACACTAAAAGCGTCAATTTGTGGTATCTGTAATGTATCCAGAAATGCATTAGATTGTATATTGTCTTCTTTAAACTCAGTAGTATATAGGGATTTATAGTAGTCTCTGAAAGTGTGCATTATAATTTTGTGTTCGATGATTTTATCTCCATTCGTGTTAGTGATTACCGAGATTGCGTTGCGTACATCTTGCTTGTGAATTTGTTGCGCTAAAAGCTTATTAGCTTTCTCCCATGTTCATAATAATGATGTCTGGATTTGTAAATTAGTTGTTCAGTTTCTTTAGTTGTCAAGAGGTTTAATTCTGAATGTAGAGCCTGCCTCCTCTTATGTAGAGTCTCGCTTGGTAGTCTGGCATGTTCTTCATCTATTTTAGTAATTTCGCTTTTTATCTCTGCTACTTTCTTCGCTTCGGATTTATTTCTGTGAGAAAGATATGAGATAATCTGTCCTCTTAAGAAGGCCTTAAGAGTTTCCCAGAGTATTCCTGCAGAGATCTTGGGGGATGTATTTGTCTCTAGAAAGAATTTGATTTGTTTGGATATATCAATCAATCAATCAACATTTATTTATATAGCACATATTCATACAAAAAATGTAGCTCAAAGTGCTTTACAAAATGAATACAAAAATAGAAGACACAATAAAAAATAAACATAAGTCAACATTAATTAACATAGAATAAGTAAGGTCCGATGGCCAGGGTGGACAGAAAAAACAAAAAAAACTCCAAAAGCTAGAGAAAAAAAATAAAATCTGTAGGGGTTCCAGACCACGAGACCGCCCAGTCCCCTCTGGGCAATCTACCTAACATAAGTCAAACAGTCCTCTTTGTATTTAGAGTTTTCATGAAAGGACTTGATGATGATGGTCACGTAGACTTCTGGCTTTCAGTCCATCAATGTTGGTGCATCATGATGCTTTGAGTAGGTGGTGGTGGCGCAGGCCGCCACCACAAAGAAACCGGAAAAAGAAACAGAAGAGAGAGTTGGGGTCAGTACTGATTTTAGAGCCACTATGAATAGTTATTGTGATGAATTGAACATACAGAGTATCAGGATTAAGTTAAAGTGAAGTTATGAGAAGGCCATGTTAAAGTAATGTGTTTTCAGCAGTGTTTTAAAGTGCTCTACTGTATTTGCCTGGCGAATTCCTATTGGCAGGCTATTCCAGATTTTAGGTGCATAACAGCAGAAGGCCGCCTCACCACTTCTTTTAAGTTTAGCTTTTGGATATAAATTCAGTACAATTCTCGTCAGCTAATAGAAGCGGGTTGAGGCGCCATCTGCGGGGTGAGTGTATGGGGCTTAGTAATTTCAGCTCCAAGATCATAGGTGCTTGGTCCGAAATAACAATAACATTGTATTTACAAGATTTAATCTTAGGCAAGAAGTTATTGTCTATAAAGAAGTAATCAATCCTTGAGTAGCAATGATGTACTGGTGAGTAGAAAGAATATGTTCTTGAATTTGGGTTTAAAAACCTCCAGGGATCTGATAAGTTGTGATCAGTTATAAACTTTGTAATTATATTTGCGGTGTTAGTTGCCGTTCCCCCTGTGGAGGAAGTCCTATCTAAAAGTGGATTTAAAACACATTTAAAGTCCCCAGCCATTATAACTATGAGTGTTCAGATTGGGAATGGGTGCAAATAAATTTTGTATAAATTCCTTATCGATATTAGGTGCCTAAACATTTATCAAAATCATTTTACAGTTAGATAAGTCTCCCATGACCATTACATATCTCCCTTCACGATCCAATACTACATCTGGTGCTACAAATGGTACTGTTCTATGTATGAGAATTCCCACCCCTCTAGTTTTCTTTGTAAAACTAGAATGGAACATTTGGCCAGTTCAGTCTTTTTGCAGCCGGAACTGATCCTTGCTTAGTAAGTGGGTCACCTGTAAAAACACTATTTTAGCATTTAGACTTGTTAGGTGAGAAAGTACTTTCTTTCTCTTTAATTCGTGATTCAGGTCTTTAACATTCCAGCTTACAAACTTAACTGTCCCATCATGGAGACACTGGTTCTGAGTTTTTGATGTCATTTTATAGTCTTAACTGGAAGTGAAATAGTTTAGGTCTTAATTTCCTATTTCCCCAATAGTTGTTGCCATGCAGCTTATTATTACGTTGATAGTTATAATTATAAAGATTGAGAGGATAGATTAGGTATAAATCAAGCCTGGTCTCTTTCTCCCCCCCCCTTAATTTTTGCCTCCCCAAGTGAGGCTAAAACCCACTTCACGCAGTCCCAGTCCTCTGACATACCCAGAGACAGAGCACGTCCAAAGCACAACAAGCCCCCATGCAGTGGCGCTTTAGGGTTAAAAGATAGAGATATCTGTTACCAATATAGTCTTTAAAAGAGAAAAAAAAAAGAATTTTGCACAAAATATATATATAGTCTTCAGCAATTTTAGTGCATTAAGATGATACCCCCAGATAATAAACCCGGGTGATGGTGTCAAAGACGTGTCCAAAATAAGCAAAACAAGTCTTAATGCAGTAATAGCAATAACAGTAAACCAAGGATATGATATTGAACAGTCTCATTTAGGGTACACATGAATTAATTAGAAAAGAAAAAGAAAAAAAAAAAAGGGAGAAAAACGTAATTAAGCACAATAAAACATAAACAGGTAGCGCCCTAGTAATACTAAGTAATAATAAGAATACATGAGAATATATGCTGATAAAAAACCCGTATTTTAAAACGAATAGATCAAACAATAGATTATTAATCCTAGCTTTATCATTTACCGCCATGACTCACTATTATTATGTATCAGAATAGTCCCGGGATCAGCTTTCTTAATTCATTTTCTGCTTCTTCCTTGCTAGCGAAGACATAGAAATGACCCTGCCATTCCACTTTCAGTTTTGCCGGATACAGGAGGCTGTATTTGACACTGGCTTGCCGTAGCCGCTGTTTAATATTATGGAAGGCTGCGCGTTTAATAGCTGTTGCTGGAGAGAAGTCAGGGAAGATACGAATGTGGTTATTTTCATATATAATATCTTCCTTCTTTCTGAGGAGTGCCATCACCTCTAACTTAAATGATAATCGTTCAAAACGAACTTTAAAAGATCTTGGTTGGGGTCTGACGGTGTTTGATCGCGTACGCGGTAAGCCGCTGCTATCTCAGATTCTGCTTTAAAGTCGCCCCCGGTTATTTTAGAATAAAGTTCAGCTGTGAATTTCACAGGGTTTGAACTTTCGATTCTCCGGCAGACCTTCAATTCTGACATTATACCTTCTACTCCCATCTTCTAAAGCAGTCTCCAAGTTTTTCTCTGAGTTTTTTACATTCGGAACTGACATTTACTGCTCTTTCCTCGGCACTGGCAGCTAAATATTCGGCCATTTCGATCCGATTCGTGAATGTCTCCTTAAGATGCTCCAATTGATCAGCAAGCGTGCTCAGTTTAACCAAGTTTTTCTGAATGTGCTCTTCAATTTTACCCAGCACCTGTCGAAGCTCAAGTTGTACCTCTTGATGCAGCCTTTCATTTGCCTGTTGGAATTCCTGTCGCAGCCTTTCATTTGCCTGTTGGAATTCATGTCGCAGCCATTCATTGGCCTGTTTCATCTCCTGTTTCAATTCCTGTTTAAGTCTCTCAAGTGCCTTTGCCGTTGCTTTCTCATTAGCCTTCTCGCTTTTCTTTATATCTTGCGTGAGCTCAGCGAGCAACACTTTCAGTTCAGATAGTTCAATTGTGCCTTCTTGTACCGTAGATGAAGCAGCAGACTTTGCTGAAGCCGGTGTCCCCGCTGCTCCAGGCTCGCCTAATTGCGTAACTGAAGCCGCGGACTTCCCGGCCCTTTTCAGTTTCAGGAAATCTTCTCCAATCGGCGAGCTATCCACATCTGCACTCACGATCGCACCTTCGCTCCCCTTTTCGCTCTCAGCCGACGACGATGTAGCGGACTGTGGTCCCGAGGAGTCTGTGCTTTCGCCCATCTGATCCAGGTCTGTCTCTGATAGGCCGTATCTTGAACTGGGGCTTGCTGATCGCAGCTTGGATGTAGCTTTAGTTTTCGATTCTTTCGAACCCCCCTTCTTGTTGGCCATGCTTATATGTGCTTACATATACTGTAGCAGTCCCTCTCGGGTTGAATAAATACAGGATATCTCAGAATAATGAGCAAATAATATGAAAAATAGCACCACTGCTAGCGGAGCTCCACTTCAGACGTCCATCTCTCGCATCGGACGAGACCAATTTTAATATCTGCTCAGAATTTGAACAACTTAACTTTTGGATCAAATGCCATCCCAGTACATCAGAATTTGTTTAGTTGATTTGGAATCCAACCTGGTGGTTTGTGTCTCATTTGCTCCAAAAGTAGCTTAAGTGTTTCATAAACCTATATGTCTTGTCATAACTGCAGTGAGCATATGCTGGTGATCTTAAAGATTTTGAGGCACTGAGGAGCCATTGATTTTAGCAATTGTCTTATCAGCTACAAGTTACAAGATTCCCAGTGCTTTAGTCTGCAAGGCCTTACATTGGTTCTTAAGCTATATAGGATAATCTTAAATGTAGGGCAAATGCTTAAAGTAATATACACTTTAGCTTAATCTTTACCTGATTCCCTTAACGGTTCTGCTCTCTGTGGATATTAAAAAAAAGCATTTAATAGGGCTGAATGGGAACCCAGGATCACACTCTATCTATTGTGTGAAACATGCCTTAAAGTACCCACTTCCCTCAGCCACATGTGCTGGCTATGCTCTCTAGCTATAAGTGTGGACAGCATTTTTTATGGCTAATTAAGTAAGTAAAAATCACATAATAGTCCTATTTAAGATAATAATGGATGGAAAAATCATTGTTGAATGAACACCACAGGTCCTCACAAAGCTACTAGCTTGCTGCATCATTATGCTTGTATGAATAAGTCCTAATTTTCCTTCTTTGCTACACTTGGAAAATTATGCCCTGTATTCTCAGAATTATAGGAAATTGAATTTACTATATAATAATTCAAGGTTTCTCATTAACTGAAGTCATCCACTACTGTTGTCCTCAACTAGCACTCTACCTAAAGCAATCAAAGACATCAGGTCCACTGGCCATCTCATGTATTTTGTCAGTGTGTTATTTTTTTCTCTTTTGCATTTCTAAATAGTGTCTAACTGATGCTTATTTGTCAAAAGGAAATTTGAATGTGACTTATAGACTGCATCTAATATGTAACTGCACACATAACGTATTGATTTATAAAGATGCTATTTTATTGATACTTTGAAATCACATTAAAACTCAGTTTGACAGTTTATTAGAACATGCATTTCAGGAACAAATATTATTTATTTTGTTCATAACTATAAATTAGTATGTCAGCGAGTCACTGACAAATGTAGTAGCTACATAGTTGTGAAGAAGAGCAGTGTAATTAGTACGTCTGTAGGTAGAGTACTGCAGTTCTCAGAATACTTTTTCAAGAAAAACATCCTTTCTGTTAACATTTTTGTAACTTCTTTAAAGCTCAAATACGGTACATGCAGACGTTAATCTCTTCACTCTATTATTTGCAGCATTTTTCATCTTGAATGTTTTCTAAAAATTAACGATAGAATCTACCTTCACAGCTCAGTGTGTGCATAATGTTTCTGTTCATTATTGACTCTGCAGATGCAATTGTACTACATTTAAATGTTGTCAAGAAAGAGAAATTGAGACGTTATTCTTTGTGTTTTACACTGCAATGTAAAAGCACAAACTTGCATAAAGAGTTGGGGAGCTCATATAATTGAAAGAAAACCCTAAGTATAAACATGTTAGGAAGGGAAGAAAACGTCTTTACAGAAAAGACTGTTTCAGGATGATGACTCTACTGGTTAAATACTGTACAAACCAGGCAAATAGGTACGGACACCAGATGAGAAAAGGCTGTCAATCATCCAGTCTGTAAAGAGAGGAAGAGAAAAGGTGTTAGTATACAGCACCACCCTGTGGAATGGCAAGGAATTACCACCACTACAGCCTTTAAGTTGTCCTTAAGGCGCACGTGTGTGACAACACATAACCACCCCACCCAACTCCCACTCCCCAACCTCCTTAAATGCCACAAGTATATTGCCATCGCTCTCCTTCAGATTACACTTTTCCACATCTGCATATCCTTTTTTTACCTCAAAAATTCCTGTCTTGCCACTGGTATTGACATTTTTGAAAATTCATACCCAGTTGTCTCTGCTCTACAAACAACCGGACAATAATCACTGATAAAGTCATATTTACATTCAATCACATTGTTTCATGTTGTGTGGTGAAGATCACAGGAAAATCTGTTCTGTGTTCTAGTTATTTTAGTCATCGACCATACAAAGCATCTGCAGTGGGTGATGGGTTGAGGTATGTTGGAAACACAGATTTCCTCAGGACTTTGAATTACTAGAGACAGTACCAGCAGTGGTGGTTGATAACACTATAAAGATGAGTTTAGACTGCTGTGAATCACAACTCAGAACTACCCCGATCTACATGCTGTCAAATAAACGAACCACACTCCGTGGCACATTGTTAGAGTCTTCGCCGCTGAACCCCGAGGTTCAATCCCTGAGAGGGGGTGCAGTGAGTGTGTACGCCTGATGAGCCTAGAATTAGGGTGAAACCAATGTTGCATACTCTTTGCATTATTTGACAGTAAACTATTCAACCATACTGTATATATACAAAGTATATATATATATATATATATATATATATATATATATATATATATTGTCGCAGTAGGGGGCAGTAGTGCTCCCTTGAACCCTCAGGTACCACGCCAAACACCTGGTAAAATTGCCACAATAATTATATTTATTATAATAATGTGCACCAAGCACCCTCCACTCCACTATATTCATCAATCACAATAACAATAACAATAACAATAATAAATCAGTAATAATCACAATCCTCCACTCCCAGATGCGTTGCCCTCCTACCACCCAGCTCAGCTCAGTGTCTGGGAGTTCCCAGAGTCCTTTTATTCCTCCTGACCCGGGAGTCTTTCTGCCCAACAGTTCCACAAGTCCTTATTCCTTCCGGGTCAGGGTAAACAGTACTTTTCTTCACCTCGGAAGCCCGTCGCTTTTCCTGTGACGAACTTCCGGGTCATAGTGCCCAAATGAGTCCATTGGCCTCCCGACAGCGACTCCCAGTGGCCCCCAAGGTATCCAGCAGGGCTGTGTATAAAAACTACATAGTCCATGAGGCCCTGCTGGAATTCGGGGCCCGTATATGCTCTCGGGAGAGCTCCTCCTAGCGGCCAGGGGGTGAGGACCGGAGTAAAATGCCGGCAATCCACTACAATATATATATATATATATATATATACATCCACACTATGGTCTTAACATGCACCAGAATGACCAAAAAGGAGGAAAAATTTAAAAAGAAAGAAAACTTCTGACTTGGCAGTCACAGTCACAGTGAGGTATTATGCAGGTGTATTGCTGTTGGTATAAAGGAGCCCCAGCAGTTTTTCACTTCTGCTAAATAATTTGTTGGCTGAAAGTCTTCAGTGTTAATATGTCAGAGAGAGGATGTGCAGCATTGTTCATAGTGGCGCTCAGTTTAGTTTTAATTCTCTCCTTTGCTACAACCTCTAGGGGGTCCAGAGTGTGTCCCGTAACTGAGATTGCCCTATTAATTAAGTTGTTGATCCGATGGGCCTCTGTTGAAGTGATGTCACCAGCCTGGTACACCACAGCTAGAAAGTCACGCTGGCCATTGTAGTTATAGAAGATTTGAAGGTAGTCATGTCCCACATTAAAGGAACATAGAGCTTGCTTTGCCCTTTCTTATATAGTTCTTCTGTGTTCCGAGACCAGTTCAACCTGTCATCAATGTGTACCACCAAATACTTGTAGGAGTGGACCACCTCTACATCTACTCACTGAATAGTGACCAGACACAGAGACTCTTTGGTGTAGCGAAACTCAATAACCAGTTCCTTGGTTTAGCTAATGTTAAGATGCTGACAGTTTCTGAGAACCCTTCAATAAGACTGCGACAACTGGTAACAGGCATAAGTTATGTATGAAAATGAAAAAAAAAACATGAAAGCTTCAGATTATTTAAGAAAAGCTGTCCTTTTGTGAATACCATAGGAAATAAGCTTTACTAAACTGCTCTTTTCTCAGAGATACCTAAGCAAGCCTAAACAATTGACTCTGAACTCTTTCTTCAGCCATGTTAATGTGAACTCAGATGTTATAATTCTTCCATTATATACCACTTAGACACGGAAATCTTTATTGCTTGTCTCAAAAGCAGCATAATTTTTCAGTGATATATATTTTAGGTATTGTAGATTTTTTAGATATTCTAATACCCAAGAGCTAAGTAAGGTACAGGTGACAACCATTAAATGTCACTTCCTGATGATGTTTTCACAAAGAGAATTATAGACCCATAGAATATGTTCCCAAGTTCTGCAGTAAACAGAGAAACCTTTGGGATTTCCAGTAGATGACTCAATGTTATACTAGACAAATTAGGTTTAATAGAACTAACAAGCTTTTTTGGCCTGAAATTACTTTTCTCATCACAATTCTTCTAATGTTTACAATTGTACATATAACTGAAGCAGTAAGCTCTAATGCAGTCAGAGTTATGGTTTTTATTAATTTCTTTTGAAGTTATCGTGTACTGAAATATCTGTGCTGGGAGATATTTAATGTTCAAGTTGAGGTCAAATTTATTCTCAAAATCTGAAAACCATTTAGTCATGCACATTTCAATTAAATGCCAACATTAAAAGAAAGAAAGCAAGGAAAAACAAATATAATAAGTCAAAGAAAATATTCATGTATAAAATATATATAAAATCCATCACATATGTTGTATTCTTTACAAGTAATCTCTGTACTGTTTGAATCCTATGTTGCAAGTTTAGGTTTTATTGTAACATGGGTCAGTTGTAACAAGAAGGTTATTTTTTATTCCAAAATGGATTAAATTTATTTTTTTCCTCAGACACAACTCCCCATAATGACAACATGAAAAAAGTTTATTTGAGATTTTTGCAAATTTATTAAAAATACAAAAATTGAGAAAGCGCATGTACATAAGTATTCACAGCCTTTGCCATGAAGCTCAAAATTGAGCCCAGGTGCATCCTGTTTCCCCTGATCATCCTTGAGATGTTTCTGCATCTTAATTGGAGTCCACCTGTGGTAAATTCAGTTGATTGGACATGATTTGGAAAGGCACACACCTGTCTATATAAGGTCCCACAGTTGACAGTTCATGTCAGAGCACAAACCAAGCATGAAGTCAAGGGAATTGTCTGTAGACCTCCAAGACAGGATTGTCTCGAGGCACAAATCTGGGGAAGGTTACAGAAAAAGTTCTGCTGCTTTGAAGGTCCCAATGAGCACAGTGGCCTCCATCATCCGTAAGTGGAAGAAGTTCGAAACCACCAGGACTCTTCCTAGAGCTAGCCGGCCATCTAAACTGAGCGATCGGGGGAGAAGGGCCTTAGTCAGGGAGGTGACCAAGAACTCGATGGTCACTACATCAGTGCTCCAGAGGTCCTCTGTGGAGAGAGGAGAACTTTCCAGAAGGACAAACATCTCTCCAGCAATCCACCAATTAGGCCTGTATGGTAGAGTTGCCAGACGGAAGCCACTCCTTAGTAAAAGGCACATGGCAGCCCGCCTGGAGTTTGCCAAAAGACACCTGAAGGACTCTCAGACCATGAGAAACAAAATTCTCTGGTCTGATGAGACAAAGATTGAACTCTTTGATGTGAATGCCAGGCCACGTTTGGAGGAAACCAGGTACCGCTCATCACTAGGCCAATACCATCCCTACAGTGAAGCATGGTGGTGGCAGCATCATGCTGTGGGGATGTTTTTCAGTGGCAGGAACTGGGAGACTAGTCAGGATAAAGGGAAAGATGACTGCAGCAATATGAGACATCCTGGATTAAAACCTGCTCCAGAGCGCTCTTGACCTCAGACTGGGGCGACGGTTCATCTTTCAGCAGGACAACGACCCAAAGCACACACCCAAGATATCAAAGGAGTGGCTTCAGGACAACTCTGTGAATGTCCTTGAGTGGCCCAGCCAGAGCCCAGACTTGAATCCGATTGAACATCTCTGGAGAGATCTTAAAATGTGAGAGGTGCTACAAAAAGAAATGGACGAAACTGGCCAAGGATAGGTGTGCCAAGCTGGTGGCATCATATTTAAAAAGACTTGAGGCTGTAATTGCTGCCAAAGGTGCATCGACAAAGTATTGAGCAAAGGCTGTGAATACTTATGTACATGTGCTTTCTCAGTTTTTATTTTTAATGAATTTGCAAAAACCTCAAGTAAACTTTTTTCACGTTGTCATTATGGGGTGTTGTGTGTAGAATTCTGAGGAAAAAAATTAATTTAATCTATTTTGGAATAAGGCTGTAACATAAAAAATGTGGAAAAAGTGATGCGCTGTGAATACTTTCCAGATGCACTGTAATCTGTGAAATTTATTTCAAAGCCATGCAGTTCAGCTGGGAGAGATTGCCAGAGAGATGGACTAATTACAGCTGGAGGGCAGGCAAGAGAGATGGACAGAAAACATGTGACGGACATACAAGCAGACTGTTTTCAAAGTGCTGATGTCTGCTTAACAAAAACAGAGCCACAGTCTGCAGATGCCATCAGTGATGAGAACAGGTGAAGATGTTATTTTGGCACACAGCCTGTCTGGTAGTTGCCCATACATGACAAGAATTCCATGAACATTTAATTATGTAAGTATTTATAATGACGAGGATCCAGCATGATGTCAGAAGCATCTTCTCATGCCGTCGACATTCCCTACCAGATGGGAGATCTGACTGTCAGCATTCCCACACTTGGCTGTATAAAAACTGTCCCTGAATCTACTGGGGCTGGTAGAAATTTGACTATTTAATAATGTTCATGTCAGTAATTGCATTTGCCTTAACAGCAGTGTGCACCATATACAGTTTGTCCCAAACAGACAAGAAGGTGAGTGTCAGTAATATTCTGTGGCAGCATCTCCACCCTCAGTAGTGTTTTGTGGTTCCAGATTAAACATGTGCTGTACCAGGATACTATGATTACAATGAGTATGGACTCCACTATGCACCTATAGTAGCCGAGTAGCACAGACAAACACCTATTTCTGTAGATGTATGAGGAATTCAAGGCATTGCTGAGCATTCTTGACAATAAAGGCGATTTGTTGTGCCCACTTTAGGCAAGCTTGAGCATTCAAACTGTCAAACTGCTACATAAAAAATTTAAATACAGAAAATAAATCATCAACTTTTTTTAAGAAAAGGCTTGCATACAGTATAGCTATTCAATAGATATTTGATCAACCTTAAATACTAAGCCTGCTGATTTAGTCATGGACTACAGTTTCCAATTCCTTTCAAACTGAACCTTGTACCTAGTCATAAGTATTCCTTTTTTTAATGTTTGCCCGACAACATTTTGTGCATAATGTAAGAGACACTCATGGTGCCCATTGGTAATCATTATAATTAACCCTTTTCACAAAATTCAGAAGTGACTTATTGACGGGTAAACTTATTTTCTATTATTTGGCCAACGATAGTTCTCATTTTCGTCACCCCAAAATCTATTTTTACAATGAAAAAAATATTGTTCAAACGCACTACTCAATGAAAGCATCAGAAATAGACAAAGGCTATATACATTTTTCATGGAGGAATTCCTGAATAATTGCCAATGTATCTTTAACACTCTTATGTCTTTGTGGTGACAGTTTCAGTTTACCTGCCTTTTATATATAGCTTTACCTCTCTCTCTTTCAACAGATGCCAATACACTGAGTAAAACAAGACAAAGGAGAAGACAAAGAGTTGGTACGTCATGACAAATACCCTGTTTAGTAATAAGATTGAAAAAGAAATGTGGAGCTGGATCCTATGTAAAATAAGTGGACTGAGAAGTTTGTCGTTCAGAACAGATCACTTCTGATGAGTAGCTGTATCTTATACAGACATGGGTTCTGAACTGAATGCTGACTTCCAGGTTGGATTGTGGTTATACGGTGGAAGAGGTGGGATTTTTCAAGATTGTAGATGAAGTGACATAACTGCTGTTCTGCTGGTTCATGGTCAGGTCTATGGGCAAAATGGGAGAAGAAGTCAACAATTACAGGTTCTTAGTTAGGAGTATGGATAATACTTTCAGCAAAGCCCTTAAAATAACCCCTAATCATGCATTCCTGAAAACTGTAATATAGAATAAACAAAGTAAATTAGCTGTAAAGTAACCTAAATTGATTAAGATCTTTGTTGGGCTAGCTACAATTTATCGTTTTATTGTTTCAAAAGTTTTTTCATGTTTGTTGTATATTAGTTATCAAGTTACAGCCATAAAATGCATGGGCAGCATTAGATGTGATACAGTTCACAATATTACTGAGAAACATAATTAATCTCATTGCAGTTATGTTATGTATACTGACCAGGTGCAGGTGTAATTGTATAGTCACATTTCATTGAGAGGATGCTCAGTGTCCTGTTTTCCATCAGCACAGACTCTTACACATGAACTCCAAGATAAGCATTTGCCCTTTCAGTTCCTTTGTCAGCAGGACACCAAGGTTTTTCCAGGTAAAAAGTCTCGGCACAGCATCAGTCTTAAGGCAGCATGCAGACTTTATGGATTTGAAGCCCTGGCTATAAACATGCACATTGCCACAGTGTAAAACAAATTTGTTCCTTCATCTTTTTTAATGGCTTTAGTTGATTTTCTCCTATATGCTTCATCTGTTGGAAAGCTATGAAAAATCGTGAAAAGCTCTTTTTTTTGGAAATTTGAACACACAGGGACACTGCAGAAGGTTTTACTTTATAATTCTTCCATTGTTTTGAACAAATGGAAGAGAGTTTACCTATGTGTGACAACTCCCAGAAGATCAAATAAAGAAGAGGAAAAAGGTCTAATTGATGTGAGCAACGTGGCCAAATGGAATATGAAAGATGATAATTGTTTCTACTTATCTACAACTAACAGCTTGCAAATATTTGATCAAGTTATCAGTTCCTACCACATACCCAAAAATCATATTTTGCTACAGTAATTTCAGTCCAAAACTGGACTGAACTGGATATAGATCACTCAACTTTTTTAGATGCGGCTTGAACTTATTTCAGTAAAATCAGAATTGCATCCAATAAAAATCTAAACTATATGAGGAGGAGTACTGTTCACACTAATTATAATAGCTATATTTGCACAGGCCATGCATGGAAAAAAATGTTTTGGCTTCCATAGAAAATAAAATGTTCCAAAGAGATCATGCTAGAGGTTTCTCAAGAAACTTCAACTGTATGTGTCTCACAAATGTTAAAATATGAAGGTTCAAAAATATTTGGGAACATCATTTTGTGATATGTCATGACTAAAATGATTATTAAGATTAATTTCATAAATGCTCATATTTTAATTGTCAATAGTCATATCTGTTAGTAAGCTTACAACATGTGTTGTGAAGATCTACAAATGTTATGTTATAAAGGTTACAATGAAGGCTATAAAAGATTTATTATCTATCTTGCCTCTAAAGATTAAAGAAATTCCTAAGACTTAATCAGAGGTCAGTATTATTATAGATGCTTTCATGGTTGGCATGAATATTTGATTGTTCTGGTTATTCCAAGAAACCTGTTTCTGACTTAGTTTTGTCCAAAACGTTTGAAGCATATCATCATCAGAGTACAAGATATTTTTTGAAGGTAGAATACATAAACTAAAATACATGCTTCTCCAAAACAGTATTCAAACTGACATTTAAACAATTAAAGAAGTGCAATACATGTAAATAATTTTAAAAGTTTATAATCAATACTATATCAACAGTTTGATTCTCTATTTGTGACACAAGGGGTTAATTACTCAGCATCAAGATGTGGTTGAGGCACACCCAGATTAATAACACATTGAAATGGAGTTGGTGAAATCCCAGACTGTCTATTTTTGTCTGACTTTTTGCTCTTAGCAAACATTGAATGGAAAGCATTCAGTTCCATGGATTACCAAAATTTAGCCCTTACTGGACTCACTTTTGTTCAAAGTGTTTGTAATTTTGAATTATAAAACACAATATTATCTGAAGAGTACACCTGTGTAGGCGGCACAATGGACGTGCCGCTGCCTCACAGTAAGAAGAGAGCATGGGTGTTTTTTCACCAAATTGACAACATATGTGATGCTAGGACTCTTGCCCTCTATGTACCTTCACAGTACCTCAGACTTGATCCAAACACAAAATATGCATACTGCCACTTTTTTGTTCACAAAAAGGTACCATTAATCACACACGTGGCAATTTAAAATTAACCTAAGTACCCTCAGTGTGCAGTACACGTTGTATTCATGTTTGTTAGGTACTGTTATCACTTGTTATGAGTTTGTGCACTGATAGCTTTATTAGCATTGATAGTTCTTTTTTATTCTGTTAAATGCACTTTCTGATGTGCCTGGGTCATATACTGTATGACCAAAATATTTATTTTATTTCAAAAGGGAAACCAATTTTATTGTTAATACTGTACACTTTTTTGATTTTATGCACTTTGAGATGTGCCTAGATTAAATATGACTAAAATGTTTATTTTTATTTCAAAAGTGGAAAAGAAGTATTGCTACTACCACAGATTCCGTTCAGCTATAGCTTTTTCATGTTTTTTATGCACTTTTTGAATGTGTCTGTGTCAGATATGACCAAATTTAAAGAAGAAACAATGAATGAACATTACTTTGTGTTGGCTTAAAATTTGCCATTACCTCTTGCTTACCGGCTGCTGAAAATTTCTGGCTTAGCTAAATTTCTGGGTTGGAAAATCTGTCCTAACTGACTTTGTAATTGAATAGCCCTGGGTTAGGGTCACATGATGAGAAAACTCGAGACTTGGTGAGCTTTCAAAGATGTATTTAGTCCAGCAAGTTATGAGTCATATACAAATGTCTGATGAAATTCTGGCTGTGACAAACTGTCAGTATACTGTTTAGGGCATCAGAAAGGTTAGAAATCCTGGAGATTATGACGGCATTATAAAAATAAATAGTATATAATTTTAATAACATGATAATTTGTGCAATTTAACATACATATATACAAGTATATTCTTATATGAGGGCAGAGTGGTGGCTCTGAGGCTAGGAATCTGCACTGGCAATCAGAAGGTTGCTGGTTTGAATCCCATAAATGCCAAAAGGGATTCTGCTCTGTTGGGCCCTTGATTGAACCTGCAATTGCTCCGTCCTGGGTATGACATTAATCTGCATCCAGTCCTGCATGTAGGCCCTCCAACCTGCAGGGAAAAACATGGGGGTTGGTGGCAGAATTGGCACTCCAGCCACCATAAAAAACCTTGCACTGTTCCATTCCATCAGAACTAGTGTGGCGCTGAGGTGTCACCCATTGCATGGCTGCACTCAAGTCCTAATCTGGATCCCGAGTTGGTTTGTCGTGTGGTGGGTGTGCCAATGTACTGTGTCAGTGTGTGCTCCTAACCACTATACTTATATGAAACTATGACAATGAATTATTAAACATAAGGATAAGAAATTAATGTAACTAAAGGGTTAACCAAATGTTGTATTAAGCCTAGGCATGTGAGCTTTTTGCCTCATCTTGGAAGAATTGCTAAAGTTAAAATGAAGTAAATGTGTAATGACACCCCCTTAGAAAGCGAGAACAAACTAGTGAGAAAGCTTAAACTCCTTTATAATGAAGAGATGATAAGATCAATGGGAAAATTTGTAGGACACCCCTATTACCGAAGTGGCGTTTAGAATAATGGAAGAACTGACATTTATACAAAGTTATTGGTAGCTTTAGTTGATTGGTTAAGATGATAGAATTCTACATATTAAGAGTTAGATTACATGATGTATTAGATAACATAATGGTAATACAAAAAAATATAAAAGAGAATGAATTGTTTAATTAATTGCTCACTACATGGACTAAGACGCACCTGCGTACAAATAAAGAATTGTTCTGCATTCTCATCTGACTCTGAGACTGTTGAATACAGAGGAAAATTTTTTTTCCACAATAAGTAGCTTATCACACACAGCATAGAATGACCAGTCCATTCACACTTCTATAATATACCAGAATACCTTAAACATCAGAGCACAAAAACATGTTTCATATACTGCACATTCAGTGGTATTTGTGCATTAAGGGTTAGTGGGGCACAGCCCCACCAGATGTTGTGCAAAATAAGTAATACACTTCCCACAATAATTTGCCTTATTATTAAAATATATATAACAACCCTCAACTTTGTCTTTTTAAACATTTTTTCCAATCACATACTCAGCGTAATATAAATTTTTATAGGATTTTAATTGTCTCCAGGACAGGTGCTGCCAGCCTGCTCCAGGCTCATGGGGCTAGCTGTATTGCCCTGCAGTATTCCAGGTTTACTCTTGGCTCTATGAGCACATATGCAATTAATATTTTAGTTAAGTGATGGATCTTGAAGGCTATAGCCACTACCCCTTTATTCTCAGCATTGAAATAAGGGCCATCTCATCTTTCCTTCTACCTGTATGTACTTTCAGTTCAAGCTTTTAACAGTCAAGGCTATGAAGTGCAGCCCCACCAAAAAGGCATGAAAAGTCCATTACCATTTGCAAAAAATAAATATCTGGAATACATTGAGCACAACACTTTAGCCTGATAAGAATGGGATGAAGTAGCATCTTGATCTTCACCCACTGCTGAGGAGGACTGTCTGTCTGCCTTACACTTTCTACTTCCACTTGATGTCCCTGTTCCAAGCACAGAATGCTGGTGCAGAAAGAACAGATATGTAGAAAATAATTTGTTGGCTGGCATTGCCTGGTCCACCAATCATCTGGCCATATGGAGATTAGCACTGTTACAGCACCAGAGTGTTGTGTTTGATTTGTCCAGTGCATGTAATCTGTGTGTTCTTCATGTATTAGTGTAGCTTGTAATTCTCACCTCAAAGTCATTTGATTGTAAAATTTAGTGTTTTCCATTTAGGTCATCCATCCATCCATTATCCAACCCGGTATATCCTAACTACAGGGTCATGGGGATCTGCTGGAGCCAATCCCAGCCAACACAGGGCACAAGGCAGGATACAAACCCCAGCCAGGGCGCCAGCTCACTGCAGGGCGCACGCACACACCACGCACACACTAGGGACAATTTAGAAATGGCAATGCACCTAACCTGCATGTCTTTGGACTGTGGGAGGAAACCGGAGTACCCAGAGGAAACCCACACAGACACGGGAAGAACATGCAGACACCACGGAGGCATTTAGGTCATTCATAGCCAATATATTTTATTGCAAAACTCTCAGTTTACTTAACATATATATATATATATATATATATATATATATATATATATATATATATATATATATATATATATAGTCACAGGAGACTGGGGGTCAGACCCAGCCGAGACGACTGGAAGGACCGGGAGGTGGTCTTTATGTCCCCCAGGCCACGAGGGAGGCAACCGCCCTGGCTGTTGAGGGGACCACGGGGAAGGAGCAAGGCAAGGAGGCTCAAACCTAATGGAGCCCATGGCCACCACCAGGGGGTGCACGAGCATCAAGGAGACCGGGAGATTGACACTTACGCCACACCTGGGAAGGTGGGGGAAGATCCTTCCAGGGACACCCAGAGTGCTTCCGGGTGCAAGGGCAGCACTTCTGCCACACCAGGAAGTGCTGCCGGAAGAGTGTTATCAGGCACCTGGAGCACATCTGGGTGGGAATAAAAGGGGCTGCCACACTCCAATCAGGGAACTAGAGTCGGGAGCGGGAGCAGCAGCAGAGGAAAGGCGGTCCAAAGACCATTGGGAAGACAGCTTGTGAGGAGGGTGATTGGTGGGGAAGCACTGTGTGTTGTGTGGACTTTATTCAATAAACGTGTGTTTTATAAAGTGTTGGTGTCTGTCTGGTAATGTTCAGACATGTGTCTCACTATATATATATATATACTGTATATATATAGGGTAATTTTCTCAGAAGATGATGATGTTCAGCATGTAACACAATGATCTGATACCAATTGAGACAAACCAGCCACAGGCATCCCATTTTTTGATTGATTATTTTATCATGTTAATAGTGTCTAAATGTGCACATCTCATTAGTCATTATAATATATATAATAATTCTTTACATTTATATAGCACTTTTCTCACTATTTATAGAAAGTGGGGCACTTCAACTACAGCTAATGTCCAGCATCCACCTGGATGATGCAATGGCAGCCATTTTGCATTAGTACGCTCACCACACATTTGATATAAGATGGTTATGGGAGAGAAAGATGGCTAAGTAGAGGCAGGGGATGATTAGGTGGCCAGAATGATTAGGGCATGCAGGGCAATTTATCCTGGACATCAGGATACACCCTGCTCTTCACAAAGGATGACCAGGGATCTTAAATGACCATAGAGAGTCAGGGCCTCAGTTTCATGTCTCATCTAAAGGATAGTGCCATTTTTACAGAACATTCTACCTGTCACACAGAAGACATGGTAAGCATTACCTCCTTTCCTTGCCAACACCTCTTCCAGCAACGCCACCCAAGCTTTTCCTAGATGGTTTCCCATCCAAGTAGTGGCCAGGCCCAAACAAGCTTAGCTTCAGGTGACCAGTTCTGAAGTTCATGTGGTATGGCTTCTGAGCCAAAAAGGAACAGATTATTTTTTAAGTAAGTTAGAGGATTCAGTACATGTAAAGGAAAACCCTGACATGGTCCCAGCAGAATTTTCATACCAAAAACTGCCACTGGATTTTGAAGCCATTGATCATATATAAGTTATTCTTACCTAGGAAGCATACTTAAGGTAAAAAATAAACACAATCCTGTCGTAAAAAAAAATAATCACCTGCTTTTCTTCCATACGTTCCATCCAGTCTAAGAATTTCCATCAGACACATATCGTTAGTGTCAAACTAAAGGCATCAAATGGGAATGTCAGGATGGGGGTCAAAGCAATTCCAGTATCATTTCAATCCAAGCTCTGTATCTCAGCCTCAGGCATGAATGATGATTGTTTTTTTGTTTTTATTTACAGGAAGTTTTTGTCACTCTAAATCAGAAAGATAACTGCTAAGGTAAAAGGTTATAAATGAATAAGTAAATAAATAAGCATTATTGACTTCAATTTAAAAATGTAATGTTATACTATTAACATAGTACACAACATAATTGAGTAAAACTGATGGCTATGCGGTATACCTGTGACTCAATCATCAGGGGCCTCATGTATAACGCCATGCGTAGAATTCGCACTATAACATGGCGTAAGCACAAAAGACGAAATGTGCTTATGCACAGGAAAATCCAGATGCAGGAATCTGTGCGTACTCCAACTTCCACGTTCTTCCGCTACATAAATCCCGATCAGTGTGAAAACTAACGCACGTGCACGCGCTTTATGTAACGCAACTCCTCCCAGAATTATACCTCTTTGAATATGCAAATCAATATAAATCGCCCTTAAGATCAGCCTTCTGTGAAAAGACAATGGGAAAAGCACGGGGGAAAATATAAGAATTTCAGCAAATACCAAGGCAAAGGAAAAACATACTATTTGTTCAAATAAACCGTGGTATAATCAACAAAAAGAAGATGATCGAGTGACATAGCGTGTTGGAGAAACTTGAAAGCTCACGTTCACAAAATCGCACAGTGCCCGAAATAAAAAACAAGTCACATATCAAAGTCACCATGAAAAGCCGAGTCGTAGCCCACCGTCCGAGTGACACATGACAGCTTATTAGGGAACAGAGAAAAAAAAGGCACACAGTGGGGAAAAAGCACGAAATGTCAACTTCAATCTCGAAATTTCCACTTTAATCATGTAGTTTATTTTGTCATTAAAGTAGAACATCATAAACTTCATCTTAAAATCGTTTAATTAACCAGTTTCTCAAATCACATCGTAATTAAAGTAGCATGTTAAATGCTTTGTTTTTTATGTGATCTTCTATGTGCTCTATGTGTGTGAACCACTACGTGCTTCTTAAATTGGCTCTCTTGCTCCAACAGGACACAGAATCCATGACATCTGTGATATTACAGCTCTCTGAATAACTAAAATACTGAGATGTATATCTGATATCATTCATGATAGGAGTTAAAGCACGTTATTAAACATGGGAACACGGTGGCACAGTGATTGTGCACGACCTTCAATGAAATTATTTATTGCAGCAGTACTCAGGGGTGGCTCTAGGCTTTTGGTGGTCCTGGGCAGAGGAAGAATTGGTGGCTCCTTCACCCGCCAATGTCAATATGGTATCTTATGCACGGCGGATGGCCACGTCCGTTGCGGACACTGCATAGCCACCTTGTGCTCATGACACAAGCATTTAACTTTTGCCGAAATTTGTCGCTGCATTTTTAGCTGTGTTGTTATTTTCTCTTTCTGTTTTATATTCTATATATATTGGCGTAGCCGCCCCTGCAGTTGCTTTTCTTTCCCCAAATACCCAATCACCACAAAATCAGCTCTGTAATAGAAGTTAAGCCATCTGTAAGCTTAGAGCGCCGATTCTTCAAAACATTTAAGGAACATTGAAATATCTTTGTAGTACATGTTTAATTATTCTATCCTTCCCGCCAGTCCCAGTGAAGAATATAGATTATTTAAATGAAGTTAAAGTTTTATCTGTATAATGTAATAAACATATTTTGCTGCATTTCAACTTAAAAATGATATCGTCATCATATGTAAATACGCGCCTTATAAAGTGGTTCAGGTTGTGCAATATTATAACTGTAGTGTAAGTTTACAGTGAGGTAATTGTACTTATAAGTACAAACAGTTCTACAAGGAGCAATTGATTGAGTGCGTTTATAGTTCTTGGGATGAAACTGTTTCCGAACCGCGAGGTCCGTACAGGAAAGGCTTTAATACGTTTTGCAGTGGCTGAGACAGCGTGTGCTTGAAGCTGTATACCAATAATTCTCTTTCCGATCAGCTGCTGCTTTGATTCCCACTCAGATACAGTGATATAAATACTCCGAGTGGTGCAGTGAGAGTAATATGAAAAAAGATGATCCGCTGTGGCAACTCCTAATGGGAGCAGCTGAAAGAAGAAGAAGAAGAAGAAGGTGCAGTGAGAGTAACAACTGTGGAAGAAAAGAAGACAACACAGCATAAAGGGTTGGGGTTTCCGGCCCCGTATACTGTAACAACTTAAATTTCACTTTTTTACAAAATGGTCAAAATATAAACAAAACACTCTGCTTATGCGCCGACGCCTTCACATGCGCCGGCGGCCATTTTTATATAGGAGGAGCCGGAAGTGGAGGAATGCTGGGAAGGAGGCGTGAGGGATGACGGGATTCGTGACGTCAGGGAAGATGGCGGAGGAAGGGCGGAAGTGGACGTGGTGCGGTCAGGTTATGAGGGTGGAGCGTCTTTTTTCCTGAAAGAGAGAGCAGAAAGGTTAGTACCCCGCCATTCCATACCGACAAACGTCCTTCGAAGCGATTTCGGGTCCGCCCGCGGCCTCCTACTCGCCCATGCGTGACACAACGCTAAAGCAGTTATGGTATTTGGAATACTATGGCTATTTCCTGGACCATTATATTGTTACAAGTTATTTACAATAAGATGCATTACACTAATAAACAATATGCGGTTAGTTTCAGTGTATTTATAAAGCCGCGTCAGGAAAATAAGGTGTAACAACACAGGAGCAGTAGCATTGCCTTCACGCTGGGTGCCTCCAGTCTGCAAAACCAAGCGGAGAACTTGCGTACGACAAGGTATGAGGTACCGTGGAAAAGTGCGTGGCTTTACGCCAAGTGTAGGTTTTATACATCGCGATTTGAATGTGGAAAAGTTCTTACACAACATTTCTGTGTGTACGCACTGTTTATACATGAGGCCCCAGGAGACTAATCAACAACAATATAAGCAGTCAGAACATCCTCCTCTTTAAGTTCAGGGACCTGTCATTCTTAATTTGCACTACAATTGCTGTAGAACTACTGGCCGATGTTGAATGCAATGTTAGTTGGTCAGCAGTCCTTCAATTCTCATACTTACTCATGTACAATATGAGTACCAAAAACAAAATAGGAGTAGTGACTTGGAAACAAGGGCAGTGTCTGATGCCAGAGCTATTTGGGCATAGTGGCTGCTGCTACATCTCAGTAGACCCAACTTTGTGTTTTTTCTCTGAAGATAAAAACTGATAAGACAGCTATTGATTTCTGTCTAAAGCAAGAAGAGTTATAACTCCTACCATACCTAAAATGTGATGTTAGGGTACTAAACCATTAATTAACTACTTCCATAAAGTTAAAAGTAACATAAATTGATCACACAATAAGGTAAATAAGGCTCTCAGATATCATAAACGATAAAATTCAGCTTTGCCTTACGTACATCAAAACTACATCAATCGTTACAGAAAAATACACCAAAATCAAGTTTTATTACATTCCATTTGGAAGGAAACCATAGTTATCTTTATATCAGTATAAAGCAGATTTGAAATTAAATTTTCCCTTGAAGTGTAATTCAGACCCAACTGTTTATTTATGTGACATATTATTTAGTCTTTTAAATGCATTTGCTACTGAAAGAGAAATATAAACATTAGTTTAGGGTTTTTTTTCATTATTTTCTTCCCCTCTGCCATGCATTATTATAGACCAGAATGCAATATCTAAATCATATTTCCTTTTTTAATACATTTTTATGAGTGACAATAAGATTTAATACTTTAGTCACAGACCAAATGTATTTGCTTTGCCTTGAGAAATATATTCAATATGCTAATGATGAGTGAAGAATAAAAAGAGGCAAAATATGGTCAAATTTAACTTCTAGCAATATGACATTTTACTAAGTAACAATGTTAGTGCCAGCTTCTGTGCAGGTTAAAGGGTGCCTCACACACATGATAGTATATACAATTAAATGTACTTTGAAGATATGATTGGAGTGGAGACTAAATAAAAGCAAGATTTCTCTTTAGGGAAATATCACAGTTGTGTGTTTTATTTAGTGTTTTAAATTGCCTTTCCTATATACTATAGAAGTGTGTGACACTCTGCTAGTCAATTAATTTGAATGCCTTGCTTCATATCATAGATAAGCAACATCAGTAATGGACATCAGCCAAAAAGTGTGTAAGCAAAACAACCTAATGTGGTCTCTCTTCAACAGGTTAAGTAAGATTAGCTAGGCATTCAGAATGGACAAAGTGGATTTTTGTTGCTTTCTGTTTTCAGTGAGACCCTGGGCCTTAGGGTAAAGTAGTTAATGTGGAAATAATACCATGAACCAAGAGAAACTAGAATAAATTCAAAGAACAGGCCCCATGTGTTCAAGCCAAATGACCAAACTTGTACATTGCTTACATCTAACGTAATGTAAAGTTTGCATACTTGAAAATGACAACATATGAAGGAAGCTACTGTAGTCTGGCATTGTTTATGCTGGATTTTAGACACTTCTTTCAGCTTTCATTTTTGATGGTTCGAGAAGTGGCCAGGGAAGAGATGCCCAGGGTAATTTTGAGTTTCCCCACTTTGACAAATCAAGAGAGAAGGAGTAGTGTGGTGTGATCCAGAGGAAGGTTTATGGAAAAAAAATTAGACTTTCCATATTAAAATATAGCATTCATCTTAAAGAAATAGCATGAAGTGTTAATAGATTTTAGAAACCTGTTCAGGCATATCAGGAAACCAGATAAAGGTCAAGTGAACAACAAAATGTACTGAAAGATGACTAAGAAATCACACATGTCCTGTGAACAACCAGAATGGACAGAGGTTACATATACAAAAATGTCAAGGGTGGTGGCTCAACCCAAAAGATATAAGAAGAATAAGAAAGACTTTTATTTTATATAAATCATTTGGGTATAAACTAATGAATCAACCAGAGTAAAATATATGCATTGATTCACACTGCATGTAAATTCAGTAGTTTATAAAATTAACCTGAATGCTTTTGCTTCTCCAACAATCCTCATCATGCTATAACAGACTGCTGTGAGAGATGCTTCCTCCTCAGCTTTGTGTTGCAGGTGAAAATAAATGATGCAGATAGACAATCTTTTTCTTCTGCCTGATTACTGACTCAATTTGTCCTGTTAGAGGATACATTATTTTCTTTAACTAAGATGTTGTTTTCTACCATAGGTTGGAACAGCTGTCAAGGAAGAAAGGATCAGCAGAGCAGTCATATTAAAACAACAAGGGGCCTAGACAAGATGGTGGCATGCGATAGGGGAGACAAAATCACTTGTAATGAAAAAGCAGTTTACACTGTTTTCCCGAGACCATCAATTTCCACTGCTGGGGCCTGGTGAAGAAAACCTCAGTGTCCTTCTGCCTAGAGAAAGGGAATCCTGGAGCACATTCTCAACTGCTGCCTAAGAGCTTTAGCAGATGCTGCTATACAGTGGGTGGAGGCATGACAACGCACTCAGAACTGTAACATTTTGGAAAGTTGGATCTCTCTTTTCTTTAATAGCTGAGACACAAGAGATATGAAAAGATCTGTACAATTCATGAATGAAATTCACAAACCAGTGAAAGTCTACATTAAATGACTTTCACTTTCTCTGTTGTGATCTCTGTTGTTGATAGACTTCTTTTCAAAAATAACCCAAACACACTTGATGCAATAAACCAAATATTACAATTTATTTATAACATAAGGATAATTGGAGATAGATATATGCAATTATATTGCAATTATATATAGATATATAGAGATGAAGGACAATGACAAATAACACAAAATATAAAATCGTGACAACTTACATTTTTTCTTTATTATAGAAAAAGGCACATATCTTAATAATTCTATCTCTTGGCTTAACATGTTTTTCTCTAACTTATAACTTATGAATTCTGATCTTTTAATTCATGTAGTCAAAATGGATAAGTTCCATAACTAGTTATTAAGCTTTTAGTGTAACATGGTGTTCATTTGCTCAAAGCTAGTTTACAGTGATCCCTCGCTATATCACGCTTTGACTTTCGCGGCTTCACTCTATCGCAATTTTTTTCTCATACACGCTTACGTCACTACACATGCGCTTTCTAAGAACTTTTATCTAAGCCCTACGATGGCTCCTAAACGTGCTGCTTTTTCTAAGCCTTCTCACAATAAAACTAAGCGCAGGAGGAAGATGCTTACTATCCAGGAGAAGGTGAAACTCTTGGATATGATTAAAGATGGCAATACCCTACAAAAGCCTCCTCACGCATATGAAAAGACAGCGCCAGCAACTGCCTATCAAGATGTTCTTCAGCCGCGCACCCAGACACCCACTGCATACTCATTTTACTTCTTCACTGAAGACAACAACGCACCTGCTGAAGATACTGCACCACCTTTGAAGACTCTCCTACTGAGGTCGTGCCTTCTTAGGTTAGTGGTTGTGTGCAATTAAATGTACAGTACAATAATCTACTATATAAAAGCTGCTCGATTGTCCTTCCGTCCCGTGAGTGCAAAGCGTAGCGGTATTCCGCTTATTACAGACTTACTACTTGCGGCTTGAGGTACGGTTTAACGCATGTGAGCAGAGTTCTGGTGCTCTCATCGTTCCCTTGCTTTTGTGCGCGGTGCACTGGAAAAATAGACAAAATTATGTCTCTGGAAATAATTAATGTTGATGGAGTACAAATGCCTCACCGCGTAGTAAATATCAGGGGAGATGGTGCTTGCTTATTCTCATCTATAGCTTATTTAGTGCATGAAACTCCGTCTTTAGCGGTAAAGATTCGGGCTGACATTGTACGACTTTGGACAGGCACTTGAGGGGATAAAAAAAAACTTAGGTTTTCGGGAGATGTTATGAATGGACACTTTGATATTCTCATTCTCTGTACTTACATGCCTGATGTACACATGGAGCGCACAAAAATTGAGGATAAAAGTCGGTCGCCTTAAAAGGCGAGTGCGCCTAGTAATATGATATTTGTAACGTCTAATATATTGGGTAATACGAGTGTAATGGTGACTAAAGGGTGTTATTTCATGTCTAGAGGGCTCTAATAATGTTAAAAAAACATATTTAGAAGGTCGTAAACAGGTTTTCTATACTCTAACTGCGAAAATATTTGATTTATAAATAAAGAATCCTACTTCGCGAAAATTCATTTATCACTGTAGAGTCTGGAATGGATTAACTGTGATAAACGAGGGTTCACTGTACAGTATACTGGTTTTACCCATCCCCAGTTGCTGTCCATATATGTGAGATGCTGCTCTGAATTTTCCTACTAGATTTTGGAAGAAACGTATAACAGCTAAATCCTTCATATAGAATATTCTTTTTCATTTACAGTGATACCAAAACCATAATATATTAGGTGGCTTTATACTAACTATTGTTACAATTAATAGTTCTTGGAGTCAACGTAGGCTTACTTATGGTTTGGTGTAGGCAATGCTTTGTTCCCTTCCTGGTTGGCTTTCTCCAGCACACATGATTGAAGTTTAAAAGTGTTTTTCTTCTTCAGGAGTTTTTCTTTTTCTTTGCCTTTGTCATACCTTTTGCTTGCAGGCAGCAATGCAGTTTTCTCTTCAAGGAAGGAGTGTGTTCACCATTGTTAATAAGTGTTTGTACTTCAATTTAGATCCCCACACACCTCTGAAAGTCTTTGAGTATAGGCTTTTCATAGGCATGAAGACTGAAACCGGTCAGTTATGTGATATTCACTGCATTGTTGTTGAGGGGATCGCAAATCAGCATAAGTTCTACAATGAAATTTAATTGCTGGTTCCAGAGTTGTGCATATTTTATGCATATGTTATGCTATACACTATATTGAATTTGCCTGCCTAGGTTTTTTCCTACTATTTCTCAACATTTGTGTATGCTTTCATTTCTTTTTAATATATTTATTGATAAATTACTTTTTTTTTTTGCAACTTGAGTTAGCAGTAGGAGTCTTCTTTGTACATTATTTTAACAGTATAATTTTCTTATAATTTTTTTTTTGTATATGTTGAAAATTGATGAACTTGCACCCATAGATCAGTATTATTCTATTTATGAGATGAATTTGTGGTGTGTTTCTGATTTTTGTTAACTTTTATACGTTCTTTCTGGTTGGTGAGCAACCTTAACCTTGCATTCTTTTAATGTAACTTTAGTTGTTCAGTTAAAGATGTGATATTGTGCTTGCATGAGCACTGATGAAATGTAGTGCAGATGGTTGGTTGTAGAAAACTGCAATTTTTTTTTTTTTGTTTTTGGTTCCAGGAATATTTAGAAAACAAGTACAATGGGATTCAGTCCATAGTCGTATATATATATCTATAACCTAAATCATGGGCATAGTTTATAAAGGCCAGGGAAGCCTGCCCCCCAGACTTTAACCTGATTATTGCTGGGCTATATGTAGGATTTTAAATAATGTAAGGAAAAATGCATTTTCTTCATATGTCATCATCCATGACAATTAGAGTAAGATCAATGATACTTTTATCAATAATATCAGAAAACACTTCACCTGAAAATGTCTGTCTACTAGAAACTGTAAGATGGCAAATGGGTGCTGTTAGCTTGTTTTGTTTTTTTTTTTTTTTAAATCTGACTCTAATCTTTTCTTGTGAAGTTAAAATTTCACAGAACATAGAAAAGGTGCCAGCAGTACGGAATGGGCCCCTTTGGTTTTGAGGCCCACATTCATATTTTGAGAAGATTTTATTTTTAAAAAGCTTATTAACTTACTAGCTATCAATAATGAAGGCAAGAGGTTTACAGATAGGTACTTATACTTAGTAATCCAGGTGATGATGTGTTGCATGATGATTAGCACACTTAGAAAAGTACATCTAACAATAATAATGCTATAAACCTATATAGTCATAAAATTCAAAAGTAGCAATTTTGAAGGATGATGCTACTGAGTGAGTAGCCCTGGACTGATCATCCAGTGATTCTTTGCAAATCAATAAAAAATGATATTATATTGTACTAATAACCACATGCACTATCAACAAGCACTTTACAAGGCTAACAAGATGATATTAAATTTAACTAGCCAGCATTACAGTATTAGGAATAAAAACACAAATGGCAGATACTAGTAATTCACCCCTAGTAGATGCCAGGAAGATCTTGTAAGAAAAACTGAAATAATTTACCTAGCAACTGTCAGGATGAGCAATACAAATCCAGAACTGGAATGAAATATCATTATAAAGCAGGTTGGGTACCAATTGTGTTGGACAATAGGTTAAATAATTGAAGTAGGCTAGGGAAATTGATGGAAGTTTATGATTAGTGGTCCAGTGGGAAGCAGTTCTAAGTCCCACTTACAGCAGACTAGGTTCAAATGCCTGTTTAATCACTGTTTGAATGGAGTGTTTACACTCTCTCATAGTCGTCTTGGGTTGTTTTGCAGTTTTACTCTTATACCCCAAAGTAATCTTAATCAGAAAATATGAATTAAACTGGTATGATCGAGGGCATACATGCATCCTTTTGTAATGTCGTGGTTTTTAAACTTTATATTTTATATTTCATTTTATTTCTTGCTCACACAAACAAAAATGAACTTAATCTTACAAGGACAGTTAACGAATTGTATCATATTAAAACAAACATTTTTGCCCAAATGGACAGGATAAACTTAACACTTAAGAAGGCAGGACATGAAAGCATCCTGTTTTCCTAATCTTAATCTCTGAGTCTTGATTTTACCAGTATCAATCACAGTAACATTTATTTAAATCGAGCAGTACTAGGGTGTTGTACCGTGTTAGACTTTAAACAGAGCAGAAACCCATGAGATTCCTCAAGCTGTATGATTTTTTCACCTGTGAAGAGACAGGCACCAGGACTAAATTAGTTTACATCTTGGGAAAGGAAGGCATTCCAATGCTTCAGGCTGTGTCCAGTTACTTTATAACCTGCAAACAGAAGGAGATGCCATGCGACTAGAAATTGCAAAACCAGTTTGTAACTTGAGACAGGAAGGTACTTAAAACAACAAACACTTTATTGTTTGGGAAACAGACGTACTCAAGCAGATCAGAGTTTGAGCAAATTCATCCAATACATTGACAGGCAGCCAACCAGGTGTATGTAACAATCACGTGTTGAGAAACCCCTGTGGAATTTTAAAATAAATATGAAAGACTAAACAACAAGACAACAGAGCAGCAATATCATAAGAGGGTGAGAACGACGTCAAGATGATAAGACAGAATGACGTCGGGGGAGGGCACCAGCAACGTGCATCCGTTTTCATCTGATCTCCAGCTAAAGTATCTCATGAATGTTTTCGATTGTTGTCGTAAGCCTTTTTATAAAATATATATATGTCCAGACTTTGATATCCCCATTTTCTTTTATGCTTTTCTCTACTGGTATTATTGTTCTTTAATAAATACCACCTTGCTTTTAACTTTCTGTACTTTGTCTTCACATCTAGAATGATTGAGGTAATAAGGTAAATATGTAAAGCACCTGGAGCAGTCAGAAGTGCCATATGATCCAAACTGCGAGGTTTGTCGGCAAAGGATGGAGAGCTCTGTCCAATAATGAGCAGTGTGTTAAAGTAAAACATTCACTGGTTGATAAATGTCCTATAGCCGGGATGTTGAGCCTTTGTATGCTTGAATATATTCTTGGAGTCAAAAGGTAATATTTAAGTCTGAGATATACCTAAGACATCACATTCTTCATGCCTATGATAAGTAAGTCTTTTGGATACTAGGGAATAATAGACTGAGCATTTGTGGGTTAAAGCGCTAGAGAATAATGGGTGTCATTCGTATGGTACTTAGGCGGTACAAGTACTAGAGAGTGTTGTATTTATAACGGTACATTTGTGGTTTGGATCTGTTTGTATGCAAATATCTATGTATGCGTATGTTAATCTTAAGGCGCAACGGTAGACCAACCCAATAACGAACCAGATAAAAGCACTAATTTCTGAAGAAAATAAGTTAAGGGTAAGTAGAGGGAAATATCACGATAACCCAGCTTTATATATGATTTTTGCTGTATTTTCATATTTACAAATAGAAGTTGCTTGAATATATCCACACAAGTAAAATTTAACTTGTATATGAACCAAGTCCTTTTGAAATTAAACATACAGACACAAACTAGAAAATAAGATTACAGATCACCTTCAGGCACAGAATCTTTCATATAGCCAAGAACTTACTGGAATATTACTGACTATATAGAAAAAGAGTCAGAAGAAAGGGTTTTAATGGAATTTAATCCCTTATTAGACTAATATTTATACACAAAATTTGTTTAAGATAATAAGACAGTTGACTTAGCTTACATTCTCACTTACAGATTGTCTATCAGAACAGTTTAACATCTGAGTTCTGTGCTGTAGAACATCATGAGGCCACCCAGCCTTTGGACCTCTTCTCCAAGCCATTATTGTCATGGACACAGCTGGATATCTTCATCCACAGACAAAATACATGCCTTTGTTTCTGTTGTACCAGAGACTCTAGCTTAATGACAGTGATGTGCCGCCTCAACAGTTGCTTGTTTCAAGATATGAAATTAGCATTAAATGTCATCATAAGTGCTATTTTTTCTCTAGTGTTGAGGTGGAGTATTCTCTTGTTTTTAGGGGTATTTAATGGTGTTTGCTGGGCCAACCTTAAGGCGACAGAATAAAAGAAACTAATGCCAGGGATACACATATAATATTATATTACCTAATGAAAATGTCATTGAGTGTAGTGAAAAATGTATTATTATTTAACACACTAAAATAAGACATTAGGTTGCTTTAATAGAAATATTAGAGGACCAACTATATGTAAACTAAAATGCATACAATGATGATAATGCGTGTATTATTATATTTAAGCTTTATTAACATAGATGCAATATGAAATAAGTTTTAACTTTTTTTATCATTTGTACTTTATTACTCTATATAAAAAATAAAATACAACTTACAACAAAAGATCTTTGTACTGAATTCTCTGATCTATCACTCTCTAACATAGGGGGTCTCCAACACGTCGCTCGCGAGCTTGCCACCCCTTTCCAAGTAGCTCGCAAAGGGTTAATGAATCCTACATAAATATGAAAACTTGATTAGTCGAATTAGGGGTGGGTGATCTTTCCAAAAAATCATATAATTCACAATATGAATTGCAATCTATCTTTTTAATGTGGCATACACTTATGAGAATATCCGGACTCAAACTCATCAAGAACTAAGTAACACTTTATTTTAAATATCAAACAAAGTTCAATTCAATTGTTCTCTCATTAGATAGCTAAGTGGAGTTAAGGAACATGCCCTGAAGCTGGCGAGTGAGTGAGGAAGGCTCCTCCCCTCGGCCCACTGCGTGGATCTCGGATTCGAGCAAATAAATCGATACCACAAGCGAACTATGATACATAGCGAAATGAGAGAAGTCACAAAATCAACCTGAATGTTCAAGCAAATTATAGAAAAAAAACACCTGATCTAAATCCATTAAGAAGTTCTCTTGTTCGCTAGATATGCGGGGGTAAAGTACATAACCCCAAGGCTGCAGCATGAGTGAGGAGGGCCCGCCCATTCCGATCTGCCTGCTGCGTCTCACTTGGATTTGTGCAAATAAATTGGTACTGCAAGTGAACTATGATACATAGCAAATTATACAAAAAAAAAACAAAACAATCTAAATCCGTTAAGTAGTTCTCTTATGAAAAGCGAACAGACAGACATTGGATTTTATATATTATATATTAGTACAGTGTTTCCCAGCCTTAGTCTTGGGGGCCGACTGTGGCTGCAGGTTATTGTTCCAACCAGATTCCTAATCAGTGACAACATCTGATAACACACTGATCTCATTTAATTAGCTGGTATTATTTTTCTTTTATTCTACATTCAGAAAAGCACATTAGCATGATTTTTACATTTATAGGACATTTAGAAATATTTCTGCTTTTGCTATAGATTTAAATGTTTAACTCTCATTTGTTGATTTCATTATATGTTTGCCCTTTCTCTTTGCAGTTTTTCCCCTAAATTGTATCTTATTAATGACAATTAAAAATGAGCAGAGCAGACATGCTGGCAAACAACACTGAATAATCAAAGGCTGAAAGTACTTTAGCATCAGATGCACTAATTAGTTATCCTCTTTAATAAAACCCCTGTGTGTGTCCAGGTGTCCATGTGTGTGTCTTCTGGTGAAGTGCGCATGCCTGGGGCCGAACGTGTTCAGTCTCTCCCTGTGCCTTCCTTGTGCAGAGAAAGAGAGAGACAGAGACACACACAGGTGCGTATGCGAGAGAGACAGACAGACAGACACACACACACAGACACACACACACACACTTTTGAAATGTTACTTTTCTTGGTTGTTTATTAAATTACCGATTTTTCAAATGTTCATTTTTTTTCCCTGTGCTTAAAAATCATTAAAAAAGTGTTTTTTACCCAGCGGTTTGTATCGCTATAGCACAAACTCTTGCAGTGTTACTTTTCTCTGTTGTTCAAGGTTTTCTCAGTGTTATTCAATGTTTTTACATTCAGCTTACTATTACATGTGAATTCTATGGTTTAATTAACTATATTTGTGCTTAAAAACTTAAAAAAATATATACATACAGATAGTACGGTCTGGAACGGATTAATTGTATTTACATACAATCCTATGGGGGAAATTACTTCGGTTCACGACCAAATCGGGATTCGACCAGGGTTTTGGAACGAATTATGGTTATGAACCGAGATTCCACTGTATTACTGTCAGAGAAAATTACAGGCATTTTACGGAAATACAAACCAGTATTACTGAGAGAGAAAATTAAAGGCACACAATACAGGGATGCATATTACAGCCACATACAGGGTCCCTTGCCAATTACTATAGACTGTTCCTACGAAGGTTTATGCACTACTGTTCTAGCGCCCGTTATTGTAACGGGCTTAATGTCTACTTAGTAAACATACTAACTAACAGTACTATATTAGTAAACCTTCAAAATAATGTGCAGTTAAAGTCTCAACAGTATTCTCAGCATTTCTGGAGCTTAGTAGAGCCAGATAACTATAAGAATCTTCACCAAACAGCTCTGAAAATGTCTGCTTTGTTTGAGTTTATATACCTCTGTGTGTCTGCCTTTTCTGACATGAAGTCATGAAATCAAAGTTCAGAACAAGACTGACAGATGAACATTTAAATGACTCCATAAGAGTGAACCTAAGTGGCTACACTCCACCATATACCTCTCTTGTTGACTCCATGCAGTGCCAGTCATCTGACGAACTAAGAAACACATCACGCATGCAACTAGACATGTGAATACTCTTGTGAAGTGAAACAGTAACATGTAACAAAATGACAAATGAATAAGTAATATCTGTGTATTTGTAATTGCATTGTTTTGTTCTGACAGCATTCATGGTCTAATTTAATAGTGTGAAAATGCATACAGACATACAAAATGCACTTGCAGGTGAACTAAATATTTTTTTGTAATGTTTTAATGCAAAATGTGAGTTGTGGACACCAACATTTTGTAAATGTTCAGGCAAAACAAGTGTATTCAGTTTGTTTGGGTTGAAGTAAGCTATGAGAATAAACATTAGAAAGCATGAGTAGCTCTCAGCCATTTCCATTTCATAAAAGTAGCTCTCAGGTGAAAAAAGGTTGGAGACCCGTGCTCTAACAGTCACTGTGCTTCCCATGATGACGACAAAAACAAGAAGAAGAAGAAGAAGTAGTAGGAAGATGCAGCATTAAATGATGATGCAAGAAATTGAAAAATATTTAAACTCCCCAAATCATTGCTATGATGAACCTGAAACTGTCTCCCAAAAAATAGAACAGGCTCTCATTATTGATGGTGGTATGTGGTGCAAGGTTGACCTTTGCAGCACACACATTTTCTTAGTGTGCAATTACTTTATTAATGGGAAATATCAACATTAAATGTGTATAAAATTATGCTGGTCTACCATATAATTTCCACTATTATTTATTATTGTCATCCTTATTTATTTAAGGAGCCTTACAAAGATAAACTCTAATATATTCAAAGTTTACTGGAATGGCAGCAGCAACTAGAAAAGTTAGATGTTTTGTTAAACTTTGTGTTCCTGCTGTAATCCTCAAAAAGTATTAAAATAACCCTTATAAATTGCAAAGTGTCTTTTAGTAACATTTCATTAATAAATACATTCTTTAGAAACAACTTTGTTTTGATATACAGTACTATATATCTTTATTTGTGGCCATATGAATTACTGTAGTTTTATACGGCAAATTTATTTGATAATGTTTGTGGCCCATGAGGAATGTCCCTAAAGTGACCGTAACCCAAATGAAAGAAGAGCAAGGCAAATAAACTAAATGGGTGTATTATAATAAAAAAAAGCTGTACAGTATGGGAAACTACAGAAAATAATAATAGGGAAGGCAACAAACCTGACAGGCTGTCTGACTAAACAATGGTTCAAGTCCTGTTATTTGGGAGGATAGCCAGTTTACTTACCTACCTATTCGAACTTTAATTATTCTACTCCTCCTCCTTTTCCTTCCTCTTTTCACCTTCTCAGCTTCCACTAACCTCTCTTCCTCCTGTCTCTTGAGTCCTTGCCTTTCACATCTATTCCGACTCCAAAAATCGTATGTTTGGTGACCAGAAGAGACTTTATAACTCTGGCAATAATAGAAGCAAGCTCTGAGGAAAGCTTTAACAGGGCTACTATTGTCAGGACAAACAATCGAAGCCAACCCCCACCCCCTATATTTCTGGATTCACTGGTTCACTGTTCTCCCTTAAAAGGCTAGGCCTACATGTCTACATGTACAGTACACCCAGATGTAATTCATTTTGTGGTTTCATGTACTGTATTATGTTGTGGAATGGCATCCCCTATTGACGGTAGTCAGGCGACACTGATGGTAGTGTAATGACCAGTGCATAATAACATCAGGCATTTTATGGTCTACACTACCTTAATTGGCCTGCAATTGTTGTTAACTCTGGATCTTCCATCCCAAGATTCAGTATTCATGTTTTTTCATGCTGTATGGCTTCTGTTCAAAGCGATCAACATTCTTCTTTCTTCATCTGCTTTGGGCCACCCACCATTATTATGAAATCTGGTCAGCAAAACTTTAAAAATCAGAATTATGGGTGAGGAATACACTCTTGATTATTTCATCTGCTCTGAATAAGTTTAGTTTTAGCTATCTTTAATGTTTCTCTTGTTTCAATTGATGAATCATTTCATCATTCTCCTAACCACAGTCAGTCAGCTGTGTTGTACCAAAGCCAGAATTATAAACCAAAAGTATAGCCTAAGGCAACCTACAGCACTGTAACTATTAGCTGCAAATTCATTGAAGTAGGAAAAAATGGTAGCAGAGTACAATATCTATCAAAGCATGAAAACTGTTTGTGCAAAGCTGGCAGTACTAATTCAACTAAAAGAAATTCTAATATTAATTTATATGAATGTTGAAGAGTTCTTTGGAAATATGTGCATCATTTTAGAAGCTAAAGCCTGCTCTGTACAATTTATGACATACCATCTCTATGAGCCGCTGAAGTTTCCTTCATCAACGCTATGAAGGTCATGAATCAACTGGAACTTGTCAAATATTAAAAAAAATGAAGGCATTAGCTCACAGAAGAACATTTTCCAACCCGGATTCAAGTGTTAGATATGATAAGAGAGAGAGAGAGAGGTTAGGAGTAGGGAATCCATTCATTAACATGGACAATTTTCATTCCCACATTCCCAGGAATAAAACTGCTGTAATTCCCGGGAAACTGGGAACGGCCAAGCTTGCATATATAGTGTGTAAAAGTGTACAGCTCGATCAAGAAATAACAGAGTTAAAGTTAAAAATAATTAAGTGGCACGGTTTATTGGCCCACGGTGTAGTGTGTTGCCAATTAATTCAGTCAACAACAGACCAGCAGCAGTCAGTCTCCCTGAGCACAGTGGACTGGAAGGAGTCTGCACTCTGCAGCTTATGAATGCCGGGACAGGGCAGACTTCATTGACTTTGAGCAGCAACTTGAAATTGCAATGCATCAGTCTGTTGCATCCGCATTATCTCTGTCAAGAAACTTGCCATCACAGAATGATGACAAGAAACTGGATGCATCAGTAAAAGATGAAATGGTGGTATTTCAGAGCAACAGCAAGTGCGGGTGTTGTTTTGAACAAGTGTATCAGTATCTGATGACAGTGCCGCCTACTTCAGTGGAGGCAGAGCATGCTTTCTCAGCAGTTCGCTGGACACGTTGTGCTTTCTACGCTCTTATTAGCGCAACTAACTAGATACATGTACTTATATGACAGCATGAACTGCTTGTAGATAAGGTTAGTCTTTTATTGGTGTCAACATATTGCAGTAGTTTTATTAAAAATAAGTGTCGGCCATTCTAAAACCGTTCACATGTGAGATGCTTGTGTACTGTGTCATCCCCAGGAGCCTGGGATTCCCGGGAATGGATTACCTAGTTAGGAGCATATGCTGATACAGCGCACTGCCACACCCTCCACATGACAAACCAACTCAGGATCACAGATTAGGACCCGAGTGCAGTGTCACTACCCCAGGAAGTAAATACTTTTTAGTCTCTGTTTGAGCAAATGCATACAAACAGACATGCCCACCTGTGTTTCATGTGCCACTGAATATTCTTCATTGCCTCCCACAAAGGCTGATGAGAAGATCATTTTTAAACAAGTAAATATCTGTCAATACGTTAGTCCACATTGTGTCCCAAACCCTGTGCTCCCAAAACCTGAGCAGACCAGGCAGCTCTTGTCTTTATAAAAATCCTTCTCCTTTCTATGTGTCTGTTGATTATCCCAACCCTAATAAAACTAAAGTTGGATTAAGCAGACTATACAATGATACCTTAAGTAATGCTAGATTTTAGGTAAAATGTATCCAACACGTTTGTTTTCAATATAGGAACCCCTGCATTGCTGTGTGTTTAACCCACTGCTTTACAATCACATGACTAGACACAGCTCAAATTTTATCTTCATATTACGATGGCTTTACCATCATAGGCCTGATCCAAAGAAATGATAAGTTAGCCAACATGACAGAGGAAGATGACATGAGATTGTAATGCCATGACAAAACCCTCACTCTTAAAGTCTGCAAAACTAATGAGTTGGTTATGAATCAGATTTACATCAATAATTTTGTTGTAGCAATAGTCAAAAGTTTCAAATGTTTAGATGACCGCAACACTTATTGCCTTACTTGATCCAGCCACATAACTGTGCTACACAAGAATGATCAATAGGCGTCTGCTTCTTCTGGCATCTACATAAGTATTTTGCAGTTTCTACAAATGTGCAATAGTAACCTTACTTACTGGTCATACCATAGTCTTATGTGGTATTTTTGCAAATTACAGATGGTGATAAATATAGTCCATAATATTATTGGAGAATAAATTCCACCAAATAAAAATTTAGACAGACAGTTGGCTCAGGAATACAAGCAACATCATCACAGACTACAGCCACACAGATCACAAGCTGTCTTTTCTTGTTCTGTTTTGCAAACTGTACAGGTGTATAACAGCCCACACATAAAACTTTTAAACAACTTTAATATGATTTTTGAAGCTCTGGTAAAAGTTCTAAATGCATTGCGATGGAGCTTATTCTTCTTGTTATTATATAATAATAAATATAAATCTTTCTAAATTTGATAAAAGTTATTCTTTAATCAGTTTGTTTACATCTCAGCTTAAATAGCTTTTCTTTTGCATGTGAGAAAGCATTCTGGTATAGTAAGCATATTACTGTGCAGCTACACATAAATTATGGCAATATATTTAAATGACACTAATCTTAACCCTGTTTCAACAGAAAACTAACATAATATTATATTCAAACAAAGTTACCATAGTTCATAAAGTTGATTTTTTTTTAGCAATTCGTTTAGTTAATATATTAATGTTTAACAAAGGCTGTCACAGACTTCTGGCTGAAATTCTGATTTAGATATTGTTCAAGTTAAACTTTATTGTCATGTGTACACAGGACCTGCTCTTGCATATAAGGAAACATTTTGTCAACTCTAATAGATGTAGTCACTGGTGTCAGAAGATGGTGGCTCCAAGGGGACTCCCTGCTCACTCTTTGATATGACATTTGTGTGTAACACGTGTGAAACCTCATAGGGGACACAACTGCCCACTCCCACTTTCTAATTTACCTCTGATTTGATATGTTGTCACACATGGGCATTTGAGAATCACCTTCCAGATTCTGCTAAGGATGCAATACCACCCCAGGTTGCTAACAGTGTCGTCTCTTTTATTTCTACAGAACCAAGAAAACTCCCCATAACTGGGCAACTGAACTCCATACACAGTGCCCCAGCAGCCCTGCCCATTAGGAATGGGATACTATAAAGTGAGATGTTCCCAGAGGAGGACATCTCATTTCGGGGGAAGCTTCCATATATCGGAACTGCCTGTGACTGACCCACTCAGATAAGTCTCTTGCAAAGCAAGCTTGGTTGGCTAAGAAGGCATTTAAAGAGCCTATTTTCTGTTTCATCCCCCGGGGAACTGTTTCTGCTTTTTTTTAACAATTGCATTAAATAGGATACCTCATCTTTTATTTGGGACTCCAGTCATTCTTCTGTTCATCACAATGTATATTTTGAAGTTTCCTTCAAGCCTAAACCAGCAGTGTCAAAGCTGGCAGTGTATTTGATTAGGATTTTTTGACACTAATCTATAGAAATAACTCATAAATTTCAAAGTGAAAACAGGTCTCCCTGCAAAGTGATCAAGTGTTCAAGTCACTATTTATTGGATGCATCTTTGATAGCTATGACAGCCTATAGTCTGTGCACACAGGTCTCAGCTTAGTAAATCTGGACACTACAATTTTTCACCATTTTCTTTGCAAAACTGCTCAAACTCTGTCAAGTTGCTTGAAAATTGTGCATGTATATATATTTACCTCACCATGATCTTGCCATGTCTTTTCTTGGAACCTATTCCAGTTAGCATAGGGCACAAGGTAGGAACAAACCCTGGACAGGACAACAGTCCATTGTAGGGCAAACACAATCACTCATACACCAAATACACACTTGGGCTAATTTGGTGTCACTAGTTCACCTTACCTGCATGTTTTTGGACAGTAGGAGGGAACCAGAACCCCCTGACAAAAACCCATACAGACACAGGGAGAACATGCACACTCCACAAATGGAGGACCCAGGATGTGAACCCTGGTCTCCATACTGCGGGGCAGCAGTGCTACCACTGTGCCAACATGCCACCGGCAATAATCTTGCAATGTCTGAATTTTATTTAAACACCTGCCCCTACTAATTCTAAGTGATTACTTGTATCAGTAAAGGGCTTGCTGGAGGACTAGTGGTCAAAATAACAGACAGATATTATAATACACTGAGTCAACACACCATTGTAGTAGAGTGCAGTATAGGATAAGGAACTGGATCTTAAATGACAAGGCTCAATCACTGCTGTTGACTAACTTTGTGACTCAGAACAAATCAGTTAATGTGTCATTTCTCCAGCTGTATATTAAAATAAATACTGTATGTAAACAATTGTAATAAGTGCTCATCTTGTATGTTGCTTTGGATAAACATATTAGCCTAAATATAAAATAACAACATTGAATTACTACAGAGAACATTCAATTAAATTCCTGATAATTTACTGCTGATTTTACTATTCTCGACTTTATTATTTTACACAAGTTAGCACATTTCCTGTTCTAATTAGGGGCATACATCCATCCTGGTTTAACAGATCAAGATCAGGATCAAAATGGTGGCCTTTTACAAAAGTTAGGGAATTGCATCTTTAGACTGAACCATTTAGACTCAAATGTTAATTTTGTTTACCTGTGCTTAATTCCATTAATAATAAGCTTAAAAATAAATGTAGAAATATATTCATCTCTTAGCATTCCAAATTGATATGCCAAGTGCAAAGCGAGCTGCAGTTTCAGTTCAATGAAGATCCTTATGCCTCGATTAAAATTAATATAGTTAAAGGGCCATTTGTGAATTAACGTGATTCACTTTTCAAACCATTTAAAAGTATTTAAAATAGGCCTTCTGTTTACTATTTACTATCTTCAAAAAAAAAATCTTTTAGAAATGAATGCAAGAATATATGGTAATTAAATTACATTATGTTTGATAAAATGAAACACAACAGCCAGTTAGCAATGGATTGGTTTTGGTGAAAGTAGTGTGTTTCACTTGTGTGTTTTGCTGCTATTCTAATAAAAGAGTACTATACTCATGCAAAGATAATTTATTTTAGTTTTCCAACATACATAAAATATATTTACAAAACTTTGCAGTGCATAAGACAAGATGATAAATTGATTTACTCAAATAAGAAGGGCACTTTCTTAGTATTTCCTCTCACTGAGAATAGTCCTACTTGTGTCTAAATTACTTAAAAATGCTTACTTTATTCACAAACACACAAACAAGGGAAGGTGAACTAAGGGTAACCATGAAGTATAAAAATAAATATTGAAGAACAAAGACAAAAAGATTCAACTGCCATTCTGTTCCTATATACAGTATACAAGTTCCTGCCCTCTCTGAAATACACAATCTCCCTTTCAGGTCATTTCCCACCTCAGTGTTTTCTTCTTTTTTTCTCCCTGTCATTGAATTTTTGCCCTAACTTAAAGCCTAAAAGAACTAAGAGGTGGTCTACAAAACAACACACTGGAAATAGTTTTAAACCCAGTCTTGGGCAAAATGGGTAAATAAAGTGTCTGGGCATTTAGCCAAGGTCCTCTGTGGTAACCACTGAGACAAATAAACTTGTAACATCTGCCTTGGCATAGAAAAGACTACATTTCATGTATTATAGTCTCTTAAAATCTCAGATTTCAATTGATTTGATTCAGATTTGTCTTAGTTTCCTTAGCGTTTATTTTTGCCGTCATCAAGACACCGTTTTGGTTGTTATATAGTGGGTATTGCTATATAGTTTCCTAACAACAGTGTTGTTGCTAGTCATGTGTCTCCATTACGATGCTACATGTGATTAAATTTTCTATTCCTTATTTAAAACAATGGTGTACTGTTACTAGTATTCATGTCTTGGATTTAAAATACTGTATAATCAGCTAAAAACATTGCCAAAAATTCTTTAGTTATTTAAGGAAAGGATCATTAGGTAGGCAGGAAAGATTTTTGATTTGTTTCCTTAACTACAACTTTTGCCTTGTAAATTGGCACCACATTTTGTTCTCACTTAAATCATGGTTTCTGCCTCAGTGCTTCAATTGGCCCAACAAACAATTGCAACCTCATTTCATGGTCTATTTTCTCCCAAATTTAATTTGAGCCTCCAGCTACTTATAACACTAAGATTATAAACTACACCTGATGATTCCTGCCATTTTAAAAAAGCAACATGGTCACCACTGTAGTATTAGGGAACTCTGAACTTCAAGTGGATGGCCTTTAAAATTACATTGGGGTCCCAGCATTATATCCATTGTCCTAATAATAGCAATTAGTTCACCCTGGACATTGCTGCTTATTTAAAATGACATACAGAGCGCTACTCCTCTGTGTGGGTCTTTGTTTTTTAGCATGAGACTGGAGAGACACTGCTCTTAGATATTTGTATCATGTTCAGGGCCACTCCTCCACTGGATAATCCCTTACCATCCAAGAGTCATCCCAAACCTGAAACCAGTTTGAAAAGGCAACATATTTAACATAAGAATTTAATTTGTTTAGCATTTTTGACCATTTGTTTGATTAAAATCACTACATGTGACAATGGCACTCTTTCTGAAACTACGTTAGCCGACTCATAGTTGAAACTTTACAAAAGATTCTTTGGGGAAAGATTTTTATCTTCACAGCCATAAAATGGCACAATTGATGCATTTTCCATCGTGCACCAGACAATATTAACTTTGGCAATCTGCTGAATTAGCTGTAAACTAATTGTTCCCAGGAATGATTGTGGGTTTAGCGTTCTGCGTAATGCATGGTCTACGTAATTAAGGAGAGGGTAAAAAAAAAAAAAAAAATCGTCTCTTTTATTTGCTATAAATGTATTCCTTTTTCTATATTTAGTTGCTTCTCTGGCCTATTAATGTGACAGAGGTCACAAAAATAGTGTTTGTAATGTCCAGTCTGGCTCTGATTGTATTTCTTCATAAGACAACTTTATAATTATAAACAGATACCATAGACACCAGGGCAGTTGGTGGTTATCCCATATGGCTATTAAAGTTTGCCAGACTGAGGTTAGAGTCCCTGGGAAAGCAATAACAGTTTTACATGTGTGCCGGGGCCTGTAGTTGCCCTTTTCTTTGCTATAAATCTGTCTCATCCTACTGAGAACTACAAGTGACTGCCTCAGTTCTGTTAGTAATAATGGTTTATGTCAGAAGATCTGAAGCAGATGGATAAACGGAAACAGGCCAAAAGCTACTAGAAGAATGCCCCTGATATTCTTCCAGAAGGCAGAAAAAGCTGCTTTCAGACAGATGCCAGGGCGTTTTACATTTAGAGTCTCTGTTTATTGCACTACAATTATAGTTTAGAGAAAGGGCTGAGATGTTATTGCAGGTACAGTGCATGAAAATTAGGCAGGTTGCAACTGTAAACATCTCAGCCATATTAAATAATAACAGTAATTTGGTTAGTTATATAATTGATAACACATATAAATAAATATTGAAGCTGGAAGAAAGCTAACTATTGGCTGTAGGAAGTCATTATAAAGTAAGTGACAGTTGGAAATAACTACCGTTGGGCAATGTTTAAATGAGTTTCCTTGAAATGTATTTTATAACCTACTTTAATAGCCATTGAATTAGAATTCATACAAACTTCAAACTCCCATCTATGGTTAAATACTTTGAAATCTCAGGCTAACCAGATGTCAATAAATGGATGATCTTTGGCAAAATACAGTAAAGAGAAATTCCACTGTAACTCCCTGTGATAAGAGATCCATGGTGCAGTTCAATTCTTAAATAAATAATCGAATCCCAGAGCTTGCAGGCTTAGAATGGATGCGGGTGGGCATGAGTGCGCTTCACTTCGGGGTCGATTGGGGTGCTTGGCTGATCACGCATACACATGCAAATACGAGCAGATCAGTCAAGTGACTCATTCACACCTTAGAAGTAGTAGAGTATCATACCTATGCCCAATCAGGTAGGGATATAAAAAGGAGCTTGCACAGCAAAGAGGGAATGGAAAAAGATGGAAAAGAATAAAGAAAAGAAAAAGAAAAGAAGAGAGAAAGAGAGTCAGAGGTTAAAAGGGGAAATGATTATGAAGATGGCAGGATCAGGAGCCACTGATGTGCTGAGGAAAGGAGGCAGACAGCTGAGAAGAGAGCACCAGGAGGAGCGTAGGGCCAATGCTCGAGGGAACTGAAAGGGCCGCTCCAACTGAACATTTCTTGGTGGAGCTGAAGTGACCCGATGTTCGTAAGGGGTTCCCACCTAAGGCTGAGGAGTGTCAGTGGGAGACGAAGGAGCGAGGTGAGGCGAGCTGAGGTACAGCGCATTACTGAGAACCCGTGGGAAAGCAGTGACCCGAGTCTGTGATGAAAGGTTGGCTGGGGCTGTCGGAAGGATGTTTCCTCTGGCTGCAGGATCCCATGTGGTATAAGCAGAGAAGACGTCAGTTTTTAAAAAGAATGCACCAGGGCCCATGAGTGTTTTATGGAACATATTCCTGCCATGTGATTTTAACTTAATTTTAAATGGGTATTTATTTATTGAATTGTTTTAACCTCCACCTTCACAGGGATTTTTATGGATTATTTATGTATTTATTAGAAGAAAAATTTGATGAACTGTTTTTTTGATTAACCTTAATAAAATCATTAAGGACTTTTAGCACTAAGCCCTTCATGCATGCATGTGTCCGCATTTTCTAAGTTCTAGGTTTGGTTTGAAGAGTGCCCAGGAAGAGACAAAGGAGCATGGAGCTAACATGGACTGTCACAGTCCCAGAAACATCATAGAGTGAAAAATCTTACTAAATATTTAAAGGCCAAACAACTTCATTGTCAGATTTCTTTAGTTTACTCATCAGTCCATCTATTTTCCTGAAACTGCTTTACCCAATTCAAGGTTGCAGAGGGTCTGAGCCTCTCACCAAAGCATTGGTTACCCACTTTAAAATGGTGTAGGCCTTAAATGTTCAGCTTTTTCTTTTACATAATTCGCTATCTGGAGATCCCTGTATCATAATGCAGGATTGCAAGTATAAAAGTTCTGCTGTGAAAGCCAGATCTTAACCACTCTATTACTTGTAAAACTCCAGAGAGCAAGGATTAAATTAATGTAAAAAGCACAAAACATGCAAAAAAATGTTATTTATTTCTGAAATCTATGTAACCTTTAAATAGTGTTTAAGAAAGCTCAACTATCTCACATATTGTAGTCAGCTGTGAGTTTTCTAAAACTTTTCCAAAATGATGCTATAATGCCAGGAAAGGCAGACATGACACAGAATGTGGAAAAATGAGAGAAGAAATATAATAAATTATAAGGTAAGACTCATCAAGATGAATTTGCTTTTGTAGATTGTGCCAGTGTGACCTAGTTATAGATGTACAGCTGAGGTTTACCTGTGCTCTTCTTTAAATAAAATATACATTCCTTGTAGTAATAATAGTTATATATAGGATTTTCCATCCAGAAGAAACTTTTTCAAGTAGATTTATCATTGATCATGCACATATATACAAATATAAATATATATTGTAAAAGAACGAGTCTCAACACTTTCAAAAGGTTTGGGGCAGCCACCCGTATATTGTTCCTAGCTGCAAAGGATGATTTCGATTACAGCGATGCTGTTTATTCGAGTTCCACACTGAACTGTTTGTTAGCCAAGATGGAGGCTTTTATGTCTTGTAACCCGGAAGTGACGTCAATCTGGGTGCCGGGACAGGAAGTGACGTCAGTCTGGGTGCCGGGACAGGAAGTGACGTTAGTCTGGGTGCCGGGACAGGAAGTGACGTCAGGTCAGGTCCGTTTTCCCGTATTTGATCTGCAGAAATAACAGAGAAAGGTTTAGAGCACCCCGCCACGCCCTGGCCTGGCGGGTAATTATCTTCACTTGGTCCCTTCAGCTCACTCATAGTCGCACATGTTTGACAATATATATATATATATATATATATAAAGAGAGAGAGAGAGAGAGAGAGAGTAAAGAGGAGACAAGACAATGTCAAAGGGTTAGGGGCACCACCCTTATGATCCTGTATAATTATAAAAATTATAAACAAAAAAAAAAACATGCAACAATCTGTGAATCTGTCATTTCAGCTGATGAGAGCTCAGAATTGAACTCCCTTCAAAACAGCCAGTCATATAGATTTCAGACAGGGAGAGGCTGGTCCATGAGAACAGACAATGGAACTGATATCAATGGTGGAATGACAGTCAATCTTCCTTTCTGCAGAAGGGTAAAGAAAGAAGGCATCAAAACACAACGCCAACCCCTTGTCTGACGGGTAATTATCATCACTAGAGAGAGCCCATAAGCTGTCCCCCATGCACAAGCACGTGACAATGTATATCTCCTGTATTAAATTTCAACTTACCATTATTAAGATTCATTCAACTGTTTTTTGTCAAAATTAATGCAAACAAATGCAGGTTTCTGAATTTGGCAGTTTAGAACTTTGCAGTTAAGTCATACTAAAGTTCTAATAACCCCAGAACCACAAGTAATTGGACTGTGTGTGACTGAATGAAAAAGGGGCAACAGTCCTGGCAGATGTTTAGTTTCTGTTCAGATTTCCTATTCAGCTAGAAGGAGTGATGCCACTCAGGAACATTTTCATTATGGAAAATTAATGGCATGATTTTTTTAAAAGGTTATCACTAGTCTTTTCTCTTTAGCTATGACTGCAAATGTACATATGTGGTTGACACGGAGTAAAAGAATGATGAGGCTGAAGACAAAAAAAGAAGCTGTTGTATCTGTTGATTCCAAATTTTATGAAGCAGCATTGCAGGAATAACAAGAAGAAGCAGAAGGAGAAAATGTCTGCAGTATTTTCTTCTGAAATTAAATACAAGCAATGATAACTGGCAAGACCATGAGAAGAACAGGCTGGAATCCACACCTTTACATTTGATGGGAGCTCAGCATTAGATCTCAGTTTGGTTCATCCTTACATGAAATCATTTTATAAACCAGCTTTTGCTAAATATATATTTGTGGAAACTATCCTGGGAGTATCTGGTGTAAGACAGGAATCAGCTGTAGACAGACTATCAGTCCATTGCATGGGATACTTACAGAGACATCCAGTCCAGGACTTTGTGCTTATCTTTAACAGAGTACCGGGAGAACGTGCAGACTTCACACAGACAGAGCCCTGACCATACAGAGGTGTTTAGCGATCACTATTCTGCCCTGCTGTGTGTCAAAATCTGACTTCAGTTTCAAGAATCTGGAATGAATCGTCAAATGATGACCTAACTTTCCTAATGCTAAATGGCAAATGATGCCTTCACATCACATATAGAGAATTATTGTTAATGTCACGTGGAACCCAGTCCCATAAATAACCCGCTAGGACTTACAAAGAAGTACAGACTGTATATTTTAAATATTTGTACAAGAGTGAGAATTAGTCTAGTAGTCTCCAGACAAAAAGTAAAGCAAATTAGACAAATGGAAAATGCAGGTGCCAAAAATATAATCAAAAAGCTGGATAGAAAATTATGTAAAAGAGCCAAAACGATGCTGCAAAAATGCTTGATATTTCTGTACAGCAACATTGACAGTTTTGAGTTAACTTTTAGCATGTTAAGGTCCTGGTCCTGTCATCCTCAGTTTGAATAAAGTCACTGTTTCACTTGTGTGTTACAAAAGGCAGCTATAGGAGTCCGATATCAGCAAGGACATTGGGGCTGTATAAATGTCTACTCCATTACTCCCAAAATCTGAAGTGCAAGTGGCCAGCCTGACCAAGCCCAAAAAGTGGATGTTAAATTGGCAAAAAAGAGAGGTTGTGAGTGTTACAGTTGAAAGAATGTTTCTATATATCCACGCTAAGCATTTACAGTATCACTGGAGATTGTTAAAGAAATACATCAGAATGAGGGTCATTTATGAACTAAAGCTTAAATACAAGTCTGATCCTTTTCTATCAGTGCCATTATTTTGGACGAAGAGAGCTTGACATTACAACCCTCATAGTGACAAAGGCTCATAGAGTGTAAAGCACAGGATCCGTCATGATTTGGCTTCTGGAGTGTAAGACAAACTTGAAGATGTTTTTGATTCACAGCTTTTCAAGTTAATTTTAGTTACTCAGTACTATACACGCCGATCCTGGAAAACCTAACTAAGTGTTAGTAAAGGCTGAGTGTTAGCGAGGGCATTGTCGCTTGATGCCTTCCCCTTACATCACCATCAAATTATCTAACAGTGCCAATGTTTATGGGCAACTGAATTCAGGTAACTTAAATAAATTTGTCAAAATGGCAATGAGAATGACAGATCCCAGTACCAAAATACAGTACAATATAATTTATTTTTATATTGCCCAAAATCACACAAGAAGTGGTGCAATGGGCTTTAACAGGCCTTGCCTTTTGACAGCCCCTCAGCCTTGACTCTCTAAGAAGACAAGGAAAAACTCTCAAAAAACCCTAGTAGGGAAAAAAATGGAAGAAACCTTAGGAAAGGCAGTTCAAAAAGAGACCCCTTTCCAGGTAGGTTTGGCATGCAGTGGTTGTCAAAAAGAAGGGGGTCAATACAATATAATACACAGAACAGAACACAAGTAATCCTCAATACAATATAAAAATAAAAATATTACAAGTACTGTGCAGAATTCAACAGTAGAAGGTATCACATAATACAATTTTTCAATTTGTTCAGAGTCCTGGAGACCTCGACCATCAAGCTGCCTCCCCATTTTGGCCATTCCACCGCCGAGTCAGTGCTTGGTCAGCCAATCTGATGAAAGAACCCCTCTATCAGATTATTCCTGCAATCAAAATACTTTATGAGCAAAGGCAGTACCCAAAAATAAAGAACAAACGAGTTGCCTTTGAAATGTGCAATTGTGGAATAGAACTGCCTTGCATTGACAGATACCATTAACAAGTGTATCCTTAGTTTTCCAGGTTTTGAATTCTTTATCATTTACCCTACATACACGTGCCTATACAAACTATTGCATAAATACTTATGCAATCAATTATTTTGTTTTAAATTTGTAATTAATTTAGATGTACTGTATTTGCAGAAATCTGTTTTCAATTTAACATTTAAGAGTTATTTTCTGTTGATCAATTTCAAAAAAAGCTCATGTTGTGATGCAATGTTGTTTAACAATAACATGTAAAAACATTTTAAGGGAGTGAATACATGTACCGGCACAGTATACGCAGTACCAAATATTTTATGATGGAAGTGTGGGTTATTCTGGATTGTGCACATATTACATAATTCTAAATTGACTTGAATTGAATAGGTTATAAAGTAAAGATGCTTTGTATTTTTTCATTGTAGTCTAGGATCATAATTGGTTTCTAGTCCTCTTGTGTGCTGATTTTAGCATTTTTGTGCAAAGTGCTCATGAGTACAATATTTTTCCTCTTTTTGGGGCAATAAGACACTAGAGCTGTGATGTCTGTGAAGGCAAACATGGAAGACTGAGGGGCCCTGTTCTTGGTAACCAGCAGCTCAGCAAGGAGCTCAGCCTTGTTCTTTCGGTCCGTTCCGACCATCGTGAACTTTCTCCTTAAAATCACCTGACCAACGTTGTAGGTTATGAAAAAATTGACACAGGTGCCCCCTGTGACCTTGTGACATATTAAGCATGACCCTCGTGCCCTGGTTCTTCTCTGGGGCTCCTCCAACCGACTTTCCAGTGTAAACCTGCATGTTCAATGCATAGCTGGTGTTTGCATCACATGCAGTCCTGATTTTTATGCCGTATTTAGCTTGTTTGGAAGGCATATATTGCCTAAATGGGCAGCAACCTCTGAATGCCACTAGCCTTTCACCCGCTGTGATATTAGGGTCTGGGCTATAGAGTAGTGGCAGTTGCTCTACCCACTTGTCCCACACTGTCCTGATAGCTGCCAGCTTGTCTCTCTCCCATCTGACAGCCTTTGTCTCTCGATTATCAAATCGGATTACTCTGGAGAAAATAAAAAAAGTCTCCAGAGACATTGTGGCATTGTGACATAGCCCTGCCTGTCTCTGCATCCCAAAGACTGGCTGTTGATTCATCTTTTGACTTATAGACCCTAGCCAGGATGAGGACCCCCAAATATGCATGTAAATCCATTTTATCCAGCTCCTTCCACTTCTCCCCCAAAACATGCCTTCCTTCTAGATTAGTCATTTCGAGAATGATTTTCTGTGTTGAGTTGGGCATGACCAGCTGAAAGACTGACTTGATGTCTGTTACACAAGTCACTGCCATCCTAGTGGGCCCTGGCACTGTCTTTATTATGTTTTCTGCACAGTTTTGCCTGATGTATATTTGGGGATGAAGACAACTGTATTTCATCATTTTTTAATGTGAACGTCTTGCTTGGAGGAATATGAATAGCAGTTTCCTCATTTGGTTCATAATCAGAATAATCAGACTCAGAATTGACCTCAAGATGGTCTTCATCTTCAGACACATCCATCTCTATTTCACGTTCATGATCAAAGATGAGTTCCAGAGCCTCCAGGGCTGTCACCTGTTTACTTCTGCTGCTCATTTTGTAAAGCTCTGACAGAGATTACATCATATGTAGCTGCAGAGTGTAATGTTGGTAGGACTCCCTTGCAGAGAATCTTTATATGCTTTGCTCCCTCCACTGCTGAGTGTCCAATCAATGTGGGTGGAGTTTGCCCACTGGAACAGAAAAGGTTCCCGTCAAAAGTCATAACAACACCTGCATTCTCACACTTTACAGATGAGGTCAATAGAATAGGGAGAGGGTGTGTGTGTGTGATTGGAGTGAAATATGTTTACAATACAATACAATACAGTTTATTTTTGTATAGCCCAAAATCACACAGGAAGTGCCGCAATGGGCTTTAACAGGCCCTGCCTTTTGACAGCCCCCCAGCCTTGACTCTCTGAGAAGACAAGGAAAAACTCCCAATAAAACCTTGTAGGAAAAATGGAAGAAACCTCGGGAAAGGCAGTTCAAAGAGAGACCCTTTCCAGGTAGGTTGGGCGTGCAGTAGGTGTCAAAAGTAGGGGGTCAATACAATACAATATACACAACAGAACAATTCCTTAAGACAGCATAATAAAAATTTTAGAATTACGGTTTAACAGTAGATGATATGACATAATTAGGTTTGGATATTTTTAGAGTCCTGGAGACCTCATCCATCTAGCTGCATCTCCATTTGGCCATGCCACGGCTGAAACATTGCTCCGATGGAAGGACCCCTCTTTCCCATGATTCCTGTGATCCTCCATCAGGGATGACTTTACCTTTGGCAGGCAAACAACTTGGCAGGTGGGCCGTGGCACCAATGGCCACATTTGGGTACCGAGAAAAGAAACAGAATAGGTGAGGGTTAGTATTCAAATATAATTATCATGTTACTTATGTTATAGTGCTAATGACTAACAACAGAGATGCAGTATGTACAGTTAATCAGCAGCTCTAGTCAGGATATGCTAAACTGAAGTAGTGAGTCTTCAGCCGTTTCTGTTTCACAGTTTCACAGTTGCAAAGAAACAAATAGTATTTGACACTTCTGACTACTTTAACGTCCACTTTGACTGCCTGGTCAAACTGACCCGAACAGCATCTATGTAATATAAACATGCGTTAGGGGGTTGCAAATATGTGAAATGAACCATTTTCATTTTATATGTTGATTACAATTATTAAGCCAAGCAGAAGTATCATACTCAAAAAGCACTTTTAACTATTTTTTTTTTATTTTTTTAATTTTAAAATGCATCAATTTGACACGCAACATAACAGGAGGGCTAAAGTAGTGATGTAGTTAACACTCTCAGTTTCAATTGCTTATTTGGAAAGACTTCATGAGCTAAAAACACTTTTGAGAAAATGACTCCACAATCCAAGAGCAACCAGTCCAATACAATAAAAGTGGGCAGCAAGTAAATGAGTGGGCAAATATCAAATAAGACCATTAAAATATTAATGATTTAGCCACGCTGTAAGTAAACAGGTGTCACAGCTTTGCAATCATCAGCTATAGAAATTGAATAAGGCCAACAGCAGAAGAGCAACACTCAGTAGTAAGCAGTGGAAGAGTAAATGAGGTAAAAGAGGTAAAGGAGGATTGAGAGCACTGGGTGTACATTAGCAGTGATGATAGGCAAGGTGTTTGCAAATTGGTTTGTTGTTATGTTAGTGTTACTGCTTGCTTGTTGGCACAGTCCACTCGAAGAGGATAGCAATTTAGCCATAAGATGACAGTATGGTCCCATTTATGAGTGTGTAGATTGTAACCAGGGAGAGTAGAAATATAGTGTGGCAATGATAACAATTGGAATAATTCCAGTTTTGCTTCAGCTTTACTAAAATTTACCTTCAAATAATTGTCACTCAATGCCCTGTACCAGTGGCTACCTTGGGGTAGGTCTAGGTTAATTTTAAGAAGAAATTATAATTAGGTCTAAGTGTTATGTGTCTAACAGATGAAAGATGAACCGGGAAGTTGAGGATGTACTTAATGTGTATCAAACACCCAAAAAATAATACCTACTGTAGTTCTGACCCCTGACAAGAACTACAAGACATACAATTTAGGCTTGATTTAGCTTTCCTTAGTGAAACATATCTTTTGTCCAGAAAGATACAATGTAAATAACTACTAGACTTTTCATGTAGTCTGCAGAAGATAGGGTAAGATGCCATGATTAACAATGTCAAAGGTGGCATTCAAATCAAGCAGAATGAGGAACCTTGAAAACCTAAATTCACTGCCATAACAAGGTAACTGACTCCTTAATGTAGTCTCAGTGGTATTGGATTCAGACGTGGCATCAGTACAGGGCCCAGGTAGATATGTGTATGCACATTCCCACAACATATTTTGTGATTTATTAAAGAAAACTTGAAGTGAGAACATGCGTATATTTATGGCAACTCTAACCCATGTATATGCAACATTTCAGAGAAACTGGGAAATGACAACACTCTTGATTAGGCAGAGAAATGCAGTCAAACAGCGAAACTATGACTCGTGCACATATTAATAAATATTACCAAGCCATTATAATAATGAGTGTTGATGTGACAAACATATTAAACATCAAAAGTGAATAATATTATGTACAGTCTCTATTTTATTTCACTTTTTAAGCGGGCCTTTTAAACCTTTTTGATTTATACTGGCTACCTGCTGTCACTTCTCATGGAATTGGCAGACAGGTCCGTAATGTCTCAGCCAAGCTCCACTTCCTCATGTCTGCTGCATTAACCAACCAGCGAGGTGCTACATCAAGTTTTTGTATAAAGTGGGTGTACATAAAAATCAGGAGTGGTCTCTCCTAGACTTTCTTCTATACTCAGATATGGGGATGGATATTTGAGGAGTAAACCACAAGACAATGATTATATTTTAAATTATATACGTTTAAGAACCATCAATAACAAGTCAAATCAAATTAATAATATGTTGAACAATTATTATAAAAATAAAATTGAATAAATCTGACTCAGCTGCATGCATAAAAGGTAAAGTACCTCTTCCGGTTAACAGATATACCCCAAATTTGATAGAAATCTACGTTTTGTACCTAATACTTGTATGCAAAATTTGGTTGACCTAAGTGAAAGCGTACTCAAGTTATTGTGTTTACATACACACAGACATAATTCAAAAAATGGTATTTTCGGACTCTAGGAGATCTAAAATGTCAAGATTCATCAAAATCTCTAAATGGAATTTTTGGAGGATTCCAATACTTTCACTACACTTCCTATACGAGAAAGTCAGGGAGGTCCAAAACATCGAGATTCATCAAAATTTCGACATCAAATCTTTGGACAATTACAATACTTTCCCTATACTTCTTATTTGAGAAAGTATAAAACATAACATGTTTTTGCCAAAATGAAAAGGTAATTTGCAGCAGTGTCCAATTCTCCTAAGGTAATCAGAGGAATTTATTGTACTGATATTGCAATAAGGCCACCTAGAAAAAATGAAGCTGCAATGACATTCTATTAGCACACAAGTCATCTGTGATGCCAAGATGAGGCTGAAAAATGTCATGGCTCAGCGGCCTGGTTCAACCTGTGATTTATTTATTTTGAGGCAAAGTAGCTTTGGCAGTCATGATGGTGCTGTGTGTGGTAGCTGGCTTTTTGGTAAGGTAACTGGCTGAACTGTGAGCATTTCATATGGCCTGTGCTATTCATTGTAACCACAATCATGTCATTACACACGCCAGGTAAAAGCAGCTACCCGCTCAGACACTGACACCTTATGCCTTTTTCTGACCCTCTGATGGCAAATTCTGTAGGGTCATGCATGATCTTGTGCTCTCAGTTGCTCTATTACCCAATGAAGTTCTCAGCATTGTGTTTTGTGAGGGATTGCCGGCCATGTATCCCGGCCAACACCCCCAAAACTCCAGATGGAGCCCTCCTTGCAGCATGGAGATGCCCCGAATGCCAGCAGGGAATTATGGACAGTGGACTTTTAATGCGCAGCTCTGCTGGATACCATGGGGGCCACCAGGAGTTGCTGCAAGGAGGCCCAGGGACTATTTTCCCTACACCCCGGAAGTACATCCCAGTCACATGGACAGAAGAAATGACGTGCTTCCGGGATGATGAAAAGGAGTTTTTACCTGACCCGGAAGTGAAAGAAAGTCACATGGACTGAGGGACAAACACTTCTGGGTCATGGACTATAAAGGACTCTGGGAAATCCCAGATGGATGAGCTGAGTGGGGAGGCAGGGTGGCTAAGCATCTGGGAGTGGAGGATTGGTTAATGTTTATTTGTATTGTTTATTGAGTATTGTGGAGTAGAGGGTACTTGGTGCACATTATTATTATAATAAATAGTCATCTTTGGACTTTTACCTGGCGTCTGACGTGGTGCCTGAGGGTTCAAGGGGTCGAGAGAGCCCCAAAACTGTCACAGCTTGTATATGTATAAGGTTGATTATAACACACTCCACATAAAGATGTTTCATGGTGGTGCTCGAGGAATGATCACATATGTACATTTACAAAGTGATTGTGATTTCAAAATGGTAAATTGAACAAACAAGTGTGTAAGACAGGTTTTACAAATTAAATTTTTTTTTTGATGAACATACTTTCATATTTTTTACACTTATTTTTACGTTTTAAATTTTTTAAAATGAGGGCACCGATATCCATCCATTACCCAACACGCTATATCCTAACTACAGTGTCACGGGGGTCTGCTGGAGCCAATCCCAGCCAACACAGGATGCAAGGCAGGAAACAAACCATGGGCAGGGCACCAGCCCACCGTGGGGTGCACACGCACACTAGGGACAATTTAGAATCGGCAATCCACCTAACCTGCATGTCTTTGGACTGTGGGAGGAAACCGGAGTACCTGGAGGAAACCCACACAGACACGGGGAGAACATGCAAACTCCACGCAGGGAGGACCCGGGGTCTCCTAAATGTGAGGCAGCAGCGCTACCCACTGCGCCGCCGTGCCGCTATTTGGGTGTTTGTTTCTTGCGACAGGCTGTTATGTCATTTCTATCATTAAAACATTTTTACCCTTTTTAAGTGGATTTAAATTAGTGTTAACAAAAATCATTGAAACTAGACATGCAAAAAAAAAAAGATGACACCATTTATGTTGGTATCACTGGACTTCTAATTTTTTTTGCTTTTTTGCTGAATGAATGTATAGTTAATAGTAATAAAAGTAAAATTAGGCAGGCCCACTTGAGAACAAATTTACAGTAGATCCACCCTTTTATGAAATCGTGATGTCACTATTGAGTGGTATGTTATGGTCAGAAATCAAACTGGGAGACTACAAGCTTCTCTTCAGAATCTAAATGAATATTCAGCTGTAATGTTATCATCTTCCTTTGTTTTTGGGGAATGAGTAGGCCATCTATTTACCACTTGCTAGAGGGACTGATAAGCAAGTCTTTTTGTTGAAACTTGCCAACAGAAACACAACTGTTGATTACAAGTAGCTGAAGGTTAGTATTGAAACAAGGCACTCTGTTAAAAGATGCTACTGTACTGGTTAAGTGTTAGTTTAATGAAATATATTAGGAATAGTTTTTGGCTTGCAGCTCTTTCATAGACGTTATAAACCAGAGAAGAATGTGGTTGGCACAATTTATATAAGTGACATTTTGCTGTATTCATTGCAATCTTTTTTAACTTTTTAGTTTTAGTTGCATCATTAAGAAAATGTTTCTTTTTTATTCCTTTTTATTCTTCATTTCAGATTGATGGTTCAGTTCTTTTTTGTATCCCGATACACTTTGCTATTAAAAATTCCAGGCAAGTATTGCCCCACATGTGGAGCTCTTTAAATGAAAAAATCTGAGAAGAAAATTTTTATTCTGACTGGCATTTGTTATTACGGCAAAAATTAGTTATTTTTTGGCCCACCCTATTAGTATTATTTTTCATTTTTGTTAGATATTTTTGTATAAACGGTAAGGGGTACATTTTAAGGGGACTGGTGATTTTACTATACATAGTCAAGAGAGTGAAGATAACTGTCCTCTTTTACAATGGTTATTGGATTGTTTTAACCAAAATGATTGTGATTAGTATGAAAAACAGTTAAACATGTTCACATTATTTGAATATCATTTTATTTAATGCCATGAGGAATATGGTGTTTATTATTAAGTGATGTAACTAGGTATTCATAAGACCCTGTAACGCAGCAAGCAGCTAAAAGTCAAAAGTCAAGCAATGAATTGATGGATAGATAATTAGAAGCCATCTGATATCAGTAGCTTCTATTGTCACTAACCTTTAACCAATCAGGAACCACAGAAACCCAACAATAAAACGTTCACAAGATGGTTAGACGTGTTGTCAAGTGGTTCAATTGTTTAGGTTTTTTCTGGATGGTGATCTAAACTTGAACATTGGCAAGGCCAATAACACAAATATCTAGACTACTGTATAAAGGACTAGTGTGATCTCTTCAACGTGCTGTGCCTTCAGAATTATTATAGAGGTTAACACATTGCACTTGATAAGAAGGTCAAGACTGATTTTACCAGCAGCAAATATAATTGTATGGATATGCTCAGGATTATTGTGAACATAATAAAACAAGCAGGAGATGACTGATAAACAAGAAATCTTAGTCTAAAAAACAAGCAAGGGTCAGAAAACCTGGAAAATCCAAAACAAGAACAAGAAACCAGAATCAAAGGGTAAAAAAAAAAATGAAAGTAAAACTCAGAAAAGGGTTGCCACCAAAACACAAAACCCACACCCTAGGGCCTCCTTGGAAATAAAGGTATTTCTGTATAGATCACAAGGTTTTTTTTACATGCACTGAGGTATAACACAAAGTGTGAATGAAGTCTTAGTTATATTATAGCATCCATTACATCTTCAATGAGACAATCAGGGTCACATAGCCTTCAAAATGGTGTCACGTCAATATTTTCCATTTTCTTTAACTTTTAAATTACAAAGCATAACATGAAAATAATATTAGAGATGGAATCCTGGTGATTAAAAAAATAAGAAAAAACAAAAAATAAATAGACTACAGTAGTCTGGGTCTGGGTAGTAGAGACTCCCCATGTATATTTTCTTTTGTTATGTTAGAGAATACATGTCTTATTTATTGGAACAGCATATTTCAGTAGTAAAGCTGTATGTTTATGTGAGTTCCTTGAACACATGAGGGATTCGTCAAACAGCATCTCATTGCAAAGGCTCCTGCAAAATCCAAAATTCAGCAATTGGTTCAGAAAACTGTTCTATGTGCAATATACCGAAACCAAGAAACCCTTCAGTCCATACCCTGAGGTTGAGGTCGACATTTCATATTCAAAAGAAGTCATCTCAAGTTGGCATGGTAATCATCACAACAGACTGGAGTGTCACAAAGGTCATGGCAGTGTGCACTCAGCCATTTCTGGGCTTCATTTTCCTGTGCTACTTGGTATTTGTCTCTTTTAAAAATTCCAATCGAAGGATATTGACATAATGTATTATGTTCTAAATGTTGGTGGAAGGCTTTTAAAATGTGCCTTACACTCTAATCACATAACACCATTAGTTTTCAGTCTGTTTTGTAAAGTCTTACGTAAAGATTAGGTATGCTTGCCATTATGCATGTGACTGCTGGCATGCTTTAAATTTGGCCAACTCACTATTCCAATGCTTTATTACAATTGTGTATTAACTCTATCTGTACATTTTTTGACTCACATTTCTTTACCCTTAACATTTAGACTGAAACAGGAAAATGTTCTTATTTTTGGGCAGGCTGGTTAGGGTATGGCCCCTTGCTTTATTATCCTTTTATAATGCCTCACAACCATTTTTCTATATTTGGGACTCCTAGCACAAACCACATTCACTCATTTAAGTCTGTTGGGGAGACCAAAATATCTAGGGGAAAATCAGTGAAGCTATCAGGAACATGTGAAAACCTGACAAGGACAAAGCAGGAGCATCTAAGTAGCTCTAAGTAGCTCCAATAGCCATTGAGAATTTTTATAATGCCACATTACCATATAGCTGAATGATTGCTTATTGTGTTTGATTTTCATTAGCTATGTTATAAATATTCTCAAATTTCCATGGAATATACTGATACACCCCTCCTTGAGCCGTCACCTTATCGTGGTGGAGGGGTTTGCGTGTCCCAATGATCCTAGGAGCTATGTTGCCCGGGGCTTTATGCCCCTGGTAGGGCCACCCAAGGCAAACTGGTCCTAGGTGAGGGATGAGACAAAGAACGGCTCCAAACCTCCAATGAAAAATAACAACTGTGGACGACGTTTTCCCTTGCCCGGACGCGGGTCACCAGGGCCCCCCCTCTGGAGGGGGACCGGAGGGTGTGTTCCAACTATAGAGGGATCACACTCCTCAGCCTCCCTGGAAAAGTCTATTCGGGGGTTCTGGAGAGGAGGGTCCGTCGGATAGTCGAACCTCGGATTCAGGAGGAACAGTGTGGTTTTCGTCCGGGTCGTGGAACAGTGGACCAGCTCTACACCCTTAGCAGGATCCTGGAGGGTGCATGGGAGTTTGCCCAACCAGTCTACATGTGCTTTGTGGACTTGGAAAAGGCGTTCGACCGTGTCCCTCGGGGAATCCTGTGGGCGGTGCTCTGGGAGTATGGGGTACCGGACCCCCTGATAAGAGCTGTTCGGTCCCTGTACAACCAGTGTCAGAGCTTGGTCCGCATTGCCGGCAGTAAGTCGAGCCCGTTTCCAGTGAGAGTTGAACTCCGCCAGGGCTGCCCTTTGTCACCGATTCTGTTCATAACTTTTATGGACAGAATTTCTAGGCGCAGCCAGGGTGTTGAAGGGGTCCGGTTTGGTGGACTCAGGATTGGGTCACTGCTTTTTGCAGATGATGTTGTCCTGTTTGCTTCATCAGGCCGTGATCTTCAGCTCTTTCTGGAGCGGTTTGCAGCTGAGTGTGAAGCAGCTGGGATGAGAATCAGCACCTCCAAATCCAAGACCATGGTCCTCAGCCGGAAAAGGGTGGAGTGCCCTCTCAGGGTTGGGGGGGAGATCCTGCCCCAAGTGGAGGAGTTTAAGTATCTCGGGGTCTTGTTCACGAGTGAGGGAAGAATGGATCGTGAGATTGACAGGAGGATCGGTGCGGCATCCGCAGTGATGCGGGCTCTGCATCGGTCTGTCGTGGTGAAAAAGGAGCTGAGCCGTAAGGCAAAGCTCTCAATTTACCAGTCGATCTACGTTCCTACCCTTACCTATGGTCATGAGCTATGGGTAGTGACTGAAAGAACGAGATCGCGAATACAAGCGGCTGAAATGAGTTTCCTTCGCAGGGTGTCTGGGCTTTCCCTTAAGGATAGGGTGAGGAGTTCAGTCATCCGGGAGGGGCTCAGAGTAGAGCCGCTGCTCCTCCACATCGAGAGGAGTCAGATGAGGTGGCTCGGGCATCTGATCAGGATGCCTCCTGGACGCCTCCCTGGTGAGGTGTTCCGGGCACGTCCAACCGGGAGGAGGCCCCGGGGAAGACCCAGGACACACTGGAGGGACTATGTCTCCTGGCTGGCCTGGGAACGCCTTGGGATTCTCCCGGAAGAGCTGGAAGAAGTGGCCGGGGAGAGGGAAGTCTGGGCTTCTCTGCTTAAGCTGCTACCCCCGCGACCCGACCTTGGATAAGCGGAAGAGAATGGATGGATGGATGGATATACTGATACATGACTATGAGTACCCTAAAGCATGTGCAACAAGTATTTAATAACTACAGTCACACTATATTTTTACATTAATGGCTCCAAACTATCTTGATTAGAATTATAAACAGCAGTAAAATAAAGAAGTTCATTAGGTCAGGATAGGCACATTTTATTTTTTTAAAACATCTATCAGCAAATGACATATTTAAAAGAACAAGGCAAAAATGAGCAAACTTCTATTTCAAATAGTCTTCTTTTGGAAAAATACTTTTCAACAGACTGTTATTACCTTGTATTTGTTACCACAGGTTACAAAAAAAAAAATCTAAAACGGACATCTGTCATCATAAAGGCTATCATTATTTTTCCCCTCAGAATCTGGTTTAGCCAGGATCCACTCTATGAAACTAGTATAATCATAGCATGCTAATCCTAGTAATCATATACAATAAAAGTGTGCCTTTAGTATGCGGCACTTAACTTGAAAACAGAAGTTTTTTCAAGTGTTTCATAGTCGTAAAGATTTTTACTTTAAGGGTTTTCTATTTGCTGGAACCTGAAAAAGAAATATGTATTTTACAATGCTAAGCCTTTGATGTTACCTGTTAACTAGATATTTTAATGTCATTTATGTTGCATTCTGTAAATTACTGTTTAGAAGCAAATAATTTGAAACCTGGCACCAGAAGACTAGAACAACAGGAATTATGAGGCCACCAATGTATCCAAACACGTTTAAAGCATTTATTTCAAAATGATAGTAGATAATAATGTTTTTCCCCGCTGTACTGACTTTAATGTATGACATTTATAAAGTTCAGTTAATGTTAGTGTATAAATTGTTCTTGATTATTTGGTCTACTTCTTTTAGAATGTTTATTTTTAGTAAGAAGCTGCTTAAAGACATAATAGCTCTTGTGTAAGTTAATAGATATACCATTCATAATTTTTTCATCTTAGTCTGCCACAATATGAGACTGGAGATTTTAGGATTCTGTGTTGAAGGATTGGTGTTTTTACAGTGACCAAACTAGAATAATAAACTGCTGTGATTCATCTCAGCATAAACTGGCATCCTGTCATCACTTTTCCATACCCAGCAGTAAAAGAACTCTACAATATTATTAATGCAACTGCTGTTCCCCTGCTATAGACCTCTAATCATCCTCTAGAACTGTAATCATATTACAGTATGATCATATGGTGAATATGACACCAGTGCAGCTCCCAGCATACTTCATTAAGAAAATAGTGAAGAAGCCAAGAAATCCCAGAGAACGCTGACAATTTTAGGAAGTATTGCTGCATATTGGTTTCTTCAGCATATAAAATAGGGTAAATAAACGTGGATCTGGGGCAGAACGTTAACTTCTGCCTGAAGTATGCCTCTTTTCAATCTAAACACAGCACACAAAATGAGAGTAAGCATAAAGAGTAAACAGGGACAGGGAATCAACAATGACATAACTAAAAGATAATCTAATAGTCCATAAAATCAACCTGAATGAGCTTTGCCCTCCGTGCTTGCAAAGTATTCCGAACCCACCAAAAAAACAATCATAACATAGTTCCTTCTAGTCATTACTCTTATTCTCCTTTTCAATGATATGGTTGCATTTACTCGTCTTCAGTATGCTTTGCTCCACCATTTCTTTGTAAATTACATGCATTACTATAATGAAATGAAGCCTTTCCTAAAATACATTTCTCTATAGTGTTGCTGGATGGTACATGAATATAGTCGGGTGTTAAGTAAAAGACTTTAGGTCACATCCTAGTATTTCCAGCCTTTACTGCACTCACACCAATGGAAAAACCCCTACAGCTATCTATATGCTAGTAAACTCAAAGCCTCCAATGAATCTATTTCCAGAGCACAAACTGTTAATTACTGCTCTTGTTCTATGAGCCCCTTGCACCACATACTAACTTTTTATGTAGTTGTGATGTTGTATACAATAGTTCTGCTTTTCATCTTTTCCTAGCTAATCAAACGATTTACCTCCTGATACTATAATTAATTTCCTTAATTAGAAATATACAGTTGATACCAGAAATTATGCATTCAGACCTCCTATGTGTGTTAATTTTGCCTTTTACCAATGTTGCCTAGATAACTATTAGCTCCGGGTTAAGAGAAATAGGAATTGGTATCTAAAATGGATGGATGGATTAATAAACATTACCTCACATTTCTAAACCTTTGCTTGATTGACCACAAACATAACCGTACTGAATAGTTGTTCTTGTATCCTGTCTTCTATAACAACTTCACTTAATAAATCTACAACGCATGTTAGGGTAAAAGGTTACCTTTTTAACTTTCTCGTATACAAAGTATAGAGAAAGTGTCGGAATCCTCGAAAAATTCATCAGATTTTGATGAATCTCAACGTTTTAGACCTCCCTGAGTCTGAAAATACCATTTTTGGAATAATGTCAGTTTGTCTGTCTGTGTATATGTGTGTGTGCATGTAAACACGATATAAGTATGCTTCACTTAGGTCAACCAAATTTTGCATACAAGTATTAGGTACAAAACATAGCTTTCTATCAACTTTTCACTATTTCCATTAACCGGAAGTGGTATTTTACCTTTTATTCATGCAGCTGCAGAGTCCAATTGATTCAAATTTACTTTTATAATAATTGTTCAATATGTTATTAATTTGATTTGATTTGTTGTTGATGGTTCTTTAATGTACATAATATAAAAATTAATAAACATTGTCCCCATATCTTATTATGCGAGAAAGTCTAGGGGAGACCACTCACGATTTTTTTATATAAAGACAGCATTTAGTATCATCTGTTCTTTAAGTACTTCTCAACTGAAGGTTTTGTTTGTCTAATAACTTGGATTTTTTTTGGTGTTTAATGTAATGTTGTTCAGTTCTGGTAGTTTATTTGTTTTGGTTATTTTAATCTTAGCTGATCAGTGTTCTTCGTAATTTTGTTTGTGATGACTTAAATTTTCATTGCATTTACTAACATGTTAGTGATCTCATCTGATATGGAAACTTCAGAATAAAAGGATAAAAAATATTTAATATTCCTTTTCTGTACTTTTTTCTTCCATGTGCTGTTCATAATACACTTCTTATCCCACTTGAACATTCAGTTATTTCTGAAATTGCCAAAAAGAACTCTTTGGGTTAACTTTTGCAACATTATCCTTGAGTGACTTTTTATTAATTCTAAGTCTTCCTTCAACTGAGATTCTTCTGCTATTGTTGCTACAAAATTTTCTCTGATCAGTTTACACAGCTATTACTTTCATCTACTAGACTTTCTAACATTTATTTTTTATATGCATTATTAAAGTAACCACATAACTCAGCCACAGGGAATGCACAAACCAGTGTGTTTCTTCATTCCGGTCCGAAGCCTGGATAAATGGGGAGGGTTACGTCAGGAAGGGCATCCGGGAGAAAACTTTGCCAAATCAATATGCGGACAACAATACAAATTTCCATACCAAATCGGTCAAGCCCCGGGTTTACAACAACCGCCACCAGTACTGTTACCAACAGGGTGCTGGTGGAAATTGGGCTACTGTTGGCCGAAGAAGAAGAAGAAGGAGAAGAATAAGGGGGAGACGTGTCCGGAGGCAGAAGAAGAGGAGAAAGGTAAAGAGAGTGGAACTGAGGAACTTTGAATGCTGGCAGTATGACTGGTAAGGGGAGAAAGTTAGCAGATATTATAGAGAGAAGGAAAGTTGATATATTGTGCGTGCAAGAGACTAAGGCTAGGTTGATCGGAGGTGGATTCAAATTGTTCTATCATGGTGTGGATGGGAGGAGAAATGGGGTAGGGGTTATTCTGAAGGAACAGTATGTCAAGAGTGTTTTGGAGGTGAAAAGAATGTCAGACAGAGCAATGATTATGAAGCTGGAAATTGGAGGTGTGATGATGAATTTTGTTAGTGCTTATGCCCTGCAGATTAGGTGTGCGATGGATGAGAAGGAAGATTTTTGGAATGAGTTGGATGAAATGATGAACAGTGTACCCAAGGGATAAAGAAAGTGGTGATTGGAGCAGATTTGAATTAATGTGTTGGAGAAGGAAACAGAGGAGACAAGGATGTGCTGGGTAGGTATGGTGTCAAGGAGAGGAATGAAGAAGATCAGAGGATAGTGGATTTTGCCAAAAGGATGGACATGGCTGTGGTGAATATGTATTTTAAGAAGAGGGAGGAACATAGGGTTACGTACAAGAGTGGAGAAAGATGCACACAGGTAGATTTCAACCTATGCAGAAGAGTCAATCTGAAGGAGATTGAAAACTGCAAAATGGTGGCAGGGGGGAAGTGTAGTTAGGCAGCATAGGATGGTGGTCTGTAGAATGACGTTGGAGATCAAGAAGAGGAAGAGAGTGAGGGCAGAGACAATGATCAAATGGTGGAATTTGAAAAAGGAAGATGGTAAGGTTGAGATTAGGGAGAAGATTAGACAATCCATAGGTTGTAGCGAAGAATTACCAGACAGGTGGGAAACTACAGCAGAAGTAGTAAGGGTGACAGCAAGAAGAGTGCTTGGCGTGACATCTGGACAGAGAAAGGAGAAAAAGGAAACTTGGTGGTAGAATGGGGAAGTACAGGAGAGTATACAGAGGAAGAGGATGGCAAAGAAGAAGTGGGATAATCAGAGAGATGCAGAAAGTAGACAAGAGTACAAGGAGATAAGGCACAAGGTGAAGAGAGAGGTGGCGAAGGCTGAAGAAAAGGCGTATGATGAGTTGTATGAAAGGTTGGACAGTAAGGAGGGAGAAAAGGACCTGTACCTATTGGCTAGACAGATGGACTAAGCTGGGAAAGATGTGCAGCATGTTAGGGTGATAAAGGATAAAGATGGAAACATACTCACAAATGAGGAGAGTGTGTTGAGCAGATGGAAAGAGTACTTTGAGAGGCTGATGAACGAAGAGAACAAGAAAGAGAAGAGGTTGGATGATGTGGAGATAGTGAATCAGGAAGTGCAATGGATTAGCAAGGAGGGAGTAAGGACAGCTATGAAAAGGATGAAAAATGGAAGGGCCGTTGGTACAGATAACATACCTGTGAAAGCATGGAGGTGTTTAGGAGAGATGGCAGTGGAGTTTTTAACCAGATTGTTTAATGGAAGCTTGGAAAGAAGTGTATTGTTGCTGATATTTAAGAATAAGGGGGATGTGCAGGATGAAAAATTGATGAGCTACAGCATGAAGGTATGGGAAAGAGTAGAGGTAGCTAGGTTAAGAAGTGAGGTGATGATTAGTGAGCAGCAGTATGGTTTCATGCCAAGAAAGAGCACCACAGATGTGTTGTTTGCTCTGAGGATGTTAATAGAGAAGTTTAGAGAAGGCCAGAAGGAGTTGCATTGCGTCTTTGTGGACCTGGAGAAAGCATATGACAGGGTACCTCGAGAGGAGTGTGGTATTGTATGAGGAAGTCGGGAGTGGCAGAGAAGTACATAAGAGTTGTACAGGATATGTATGATTGAAGTGTGACAGTGGTAAGATCTGCGGTAGGAGTGATGGATGCATTAAGGTGGAGGTGGACTATGATGTTCGCTGATGACATTGTGATCTGTAGCGATAGTATGGAGCAGGTTGTGAAGACCCTGGAGAGGTGGAGATATGCTCTAGAGAGGAGAGGAATGAAGTTCAGTAGGAACAAGACAGAATGCATATGTGTAAATGAGAGGGAGGTCAATGGAATGGTGAGGATGCAAGGTGTACAGTTGGTGAAGGTGGATGAATTTAAATACTTGGTATTAACAGTACAGAGTAATGGGAATTGTGGAAGACAGGTGTAGAAAAGAGTGCAGGAAGGGTGGAATGGGTGGAGAAGAGTGACAGGAGTATCAGAAAGAGTGAAAGGGAAGGTCTACAGGACGGTAGTGAGACCAGCTATTTTAAATGGGTTGGAGACTGTGGCACTGACCAGAAAGCAGGAGACAGAGCTGCAGGTGGCAGAGTTAAAGATGCTAAGATTTGAATTGGGTGTTACGAGGATGGATAGGATTAGAAATAAGTACATTAGAGGGTCGGCTCAAGTTGGACAGTTGGGAGACAAAGTCAGTGAGGCGAGATTGCATTGATTTGGACATGTGCAGAGGAGAGATGCTAAGTATATTGGGAGAAGGATGTTAAGGATAGAGCTGCCAGGTAAGAGGAAAAGAGGAAGGCCTAAGAGGAGGTTTACAGGAGGAAGATATGGAAAAAGATGATCCACTGTGGCAACCCCTAACAGGAGCAGCCGAAAGAAGAAGGAGAAGATTAAAGTAACCACATAAAGTATTTTTCTGGTTATTGCAATAAAACTGCTTGTTTGTGTCAGTGGATGTATAACATAATTCTCGGTGGCATGGCTTTGTATTCTAACACACATACAGTTCCTATAAACAGTATTTAGCCCCCTTGGAAGTTTTTACATTGAATTATTATACAATGTTGAAATATAGTGCATTTAATTTGCCTTTTTTTCCACTGGTCAGCAGAAAAGACATTTCAATACAAAAGTGAAAACAGATCTCTGCAAAGTAGTCTAAACTAATTAAAAACATAAAACGAAAAACAACTCATCTGATAGGTATTCACCAACCTTTAGTCTTTAGTAAATGTACCTTTGGTAGCCGTGACAGCCTTGAGTCAGTGCCCAGGTCTCTATCAGGTTTGCAAATCTGGATGCCACAATTTTCCTCCCATTCTTCTTTGCAAAACTGCCCAAGCTCTGTCAGGTTGCATAGGGATTGTAAGTGAACAGCCATTTTCAGGACCAGCCACAAATTCTCAGTTGTATTGAGATCTAGACTCTGACCTGGCCTCTCCATGCTGTTTGTAAGACATTCCTGTGTAGCTTTGGCTTTATGCTAATTGCCGTTGTCTTGATGTAAAACAACGTATCTCCCAAAGTGCTGGTTTCTTGCAGACTGCATCATGTTTATCCTCCAAGATTTCCCTATATTTTGCTGCATTCATTTAGCCCTTGGTCTTTACAAGTCGTCCAGGACCTGCTGTAGAGAAGTATCCCTGGAGCATGTTGCTAACATCACCATGTTTCACAGTGGTTTTGAAAATGTGAAATGTTCAAACATGGTGTTTAATCTGATAGCCAAAAAGGTCAATTTTGGTCTCATCAGACCATAGAATCTCTTTCCAGCTGACTTCGGAGTCTGCCATGAATTGTAGCCAAATGTGAATGTGTGTTGTGTTAACAGTGGCTTTCTCTTTGCTACTCTCCCATAAAGCTAGAATCACCTGGGCAACAGTTGTTTTATGCACAATCACTAGTTGCCTGTAACTCCTACAGAATTCTCATTTGTCTTGTGGTGGCCTCCCTCACGAGTTGTCTACTTGCATGATCACTCAGTTTTTGTGAAAGGCCTGCTTTAGGCAGATTTACGGCTGTGGCATACTCTCAATTTTTAATGACTGATTTAACCAGACTCCAAGGGATATTCAGTGACTTGGATATTTTTTTGTATCCATCACCTGTTCTGTGATTTTCAATCACTTTTCATGGAGTTGCTTGGAGTGTTCTTTTTGTCTTTATTGTGTAGGTTGGACCACAGTATTGACTTAGCACAGTTGGGCGTTCCAGATAGAGGTGCAATCGATTGGCACCACTTGACTACACATGGGTTATCTCCATTTAACTAATATTGTGCCTTCTAAAACCAACTGGCTGCACCCAAGATGATCTAGATATGTCATATTAAAGGGTCATGATTTCTGCCCTCAATTATTTTGTGTTTAATATTTGTAATTATTTTAAACCCCTTTGCAAATATTTCTTTAAACTTTGACATTAAAAAGTCTTTTTCTATTGATCAATGTTAAAAAAGCTAACTTAAATCCACCATGATCCAATGATGCATAACAATAAAATGTGTAAACCCCAAAGAAGGTGAATACTTTTTACAGGCACTGTTTCCTCACCAAGCTATTGCTCTCATTTGAAGCTGGTCTTGAGTCCAGTGCTGTGCTGTCATTTCAAGCCAGATATAAAAAGTGTACTTATGTTAGTTATACTCATCCATGTCACAATGATTCCGCCATGTTTCTTGTAATGCTATATTACATTTACAGTCAATGTGTCTAAAAAAGTGAAATGTAAATCTCTTTAAAACACCTCAGTTGCACTAAAATTACTGCAGTTATTAAATTTGGATAGATCTCCATCAACTTAACAGTTGAATGTTTGTTATTTTATTCCACTTTGTCTTGCAGAAATATTAATACCCGGTCAAACTGGAAGGCAGAACTCTTGTGCACAGCCCTTTTCAGTGGAGTCTACAGTTTTTTGGTGGATTCAAGTTCAGGCAATAACCAAACCATTCCAGGACATAGATCTTTCTTTTTGATATCCAAATTATATATAATCTATTAATCTACTGAAATATATTAGTACTTATATCATTAGAACTCTTTTTAACAAATTATTGACAGTACCCTTGATTTTTTTCCTATTGCAACTTACAGTCATGTGAAAACATTAGGACACCCTTTGAAAGCATGTGGTTTTTTGTAACATTTTTAATAAATGGTTATTTCATCTCCGTTTCAACAATACAGAGAGATTAAAGTAATCCAACTAAACAAAGAAAACTGAAGAAAAGTCTTTTCAAGATCTTCTGTAAATGTCATTCTACAGAAATGCCTATTCTAACTGAGGAAAAAGATAGGACACCCTTGCCCCTAATAGCGAGTGCTTTGGCTGAAATAACTGCAGTGAGACGGTTCTTGTAGCCATCTACCAGTCTTCGACATCGGTCTGAGGAAATTTTACCCCACTCCTCAATGCAGAACTTTTTCAGCTGTGAGATGTTTGAGGGGTTTCTTGCACGTACAGCCCTTTTCAAGTCACCCCACAGCATCTCAATGGGATTCAAATCTGGACTTTGACTTGGCCATTCCAGGACTCTCCATTTCTTCTTTTTCAGCCAATCTTTGGTTGATTTACTAGTATGTTTTGGGTCATTGTCATGTTGCATGGTCCAGTTCCGCTTCAGCTTTAATTTTCTAACTGATGGTCTCACATGTTCTTCAAGCACCTTCTGATACACAGTAGAATTCATCGTGGATTCTATGATGGTGAGCTGACCAGGTCCTGCTGCAGCAAAGCAGCCCCAAACCATGACACTTCCACCTCCATGCTTCACAGTTGGTATGAGGTTCTTTTCTTGGAATGCTGTGTTTGGTTTACGCCAAACATGTCCTCTGCTGTTGTGTCCAAATAATTCAATTTTGGACTCATCTGTCCAAAGAACATTATTCCAGAAGTCCTGGTCTTTGTCAACTTTATCTCTGGCAAATGTCAGTCTGGCCTCGATGTTTCTCTTGGAAAGCAAAGGTTTCCTCCTTGCACACCTCCCATGCAAGTTAAACTTGTACAGTCTCTTTCTGATTGTAGAGGCATGTACTTCTACATCAACAGTAGCCAGAGCCTGCTGTAGTTCTCGAGATGACACTTTAGGGTTTTTGGAGACCTCTTTTAGCATCTTGCGGTCTGCTCTTGGGGTGAACTTGCTGGGGCGACCAGTCCTGGGCATGTTGGCAGTTGTTTTGAAAGCCCTCCACTTGTAGACTATCTTCCGGACAGTGGAATGGCTGATTTCAAAATCTTTTGAGATCTTTTTAAATCCCTTCCCAGACTCATAGGCTGCTACAATCTTTTTTCTGAAGTCCTCTGACAGCTCTTTTGTTCTCACCATGGTGCTCACTCTCACTTCAACAGTCAGGAGCACACCAAACTAAATGTCTGAGGTTTAAATAGGGCAAGCCTCATTCAACATGCAGAGTAACGATCTACTAATTATGTGCACCTGGTGTGATATACCTGTGTGAGATCTGAGCCAATTTAAGAGGGAATACATGTGAGGGTGTCCTATCTTTTTCCTCAGTTAGAATAGGCATTTTTGTAGAATGACATTTACAGAAGATCTTGAAAAGACTTTTCTTCAGTTTTCTTTGTTTAGTTGGATTACTTTAATCTCTCTGTATTGTTGAAACGGAGATGAAATAACCATTTATTAAAAATGTTACAAAAAACCACATGCTTTCAAAGGGTGTCCTAATGTTTTCACATGACTGTAATTGTTCAGATATTAATATAAGTTATTGTGCGTAGATCTAAAAAATATATTATTTATATTGTCAGGTACATCATTTTTCTGTTATAAGTTAAACCCAGCCTATCTCTCTGCCCCTGAGGTTGCAGGTCCTATCTTTTCTAAATGCATTGAATGCCTCATAAACCTGAAAACTGTCATCTTACACCAAGAATTTATCCATGAATTTACCATTCTAATCACTTACAGATACTAGTTCACAGCACTGACACCTTTTAAGTTTTTTTACAAAGTTGTTCAAATTTATCTTGCAGAACTAGCTGACTAATTTTACCAATACTTGACAGCAACAACTGACTCTATCCTAGTTTTGGCCAAGAGTACATTTAAATGTCCAGGAATGGCTACCACCTGCTGAGAGGAGACAGTGCACTGTATGAGACCCCTGAAATCTTCCATTAAGTGAGTTCATTACTGCTGCACTTTCCTTCTTTCTGTTGATGGGATTAAAATTGATCTTAAGTTCTTAGAGTTACAAATGAGGAGCTAGTGTCATTGTCCAACTCCCCAATGAGCTGTTAGCAATTTCATTATTCTACCGGTGGGCCACATGAACAATGTGAATATACTGTCCTTGGCTTAAGTTAACTAACAAACTAGTATTTACTTCTATGGACTTCCTGTGCCATTCATCAAATTCTATCTTTTTTTTCCTTCTCAAAGAAAGACATTGCTCATTTCTGCCACTTGAAATTCAAAATTATTGTTTAACAATCCAATATAAACATAAGAATAGAGGCTGCTGTTTAATTGCCTCCTATACAAATCACATATGGTGACTATGCTCCAAATACAGTAATCCCTCGCTATATCGCGCTTCGACTTTCGTGGCTTCACTCTATCGCGGATTTTAAATGTAAGCATATCTGAATATATATCACGGATTTTTCTCTGGTTACCGGATTTCTGCGGACAATGGGTCTTTTAATTTATGCTACATGCTTCCTCAGTTTGTTTGCCCTGTTGATTTCATACAAGGGAAGCTATTGGTGGATGACTTAGAAGCTACCCAATCAGAGCATGTATTACGTATTAACTAAAACTCCTCAGTGCTATAAGATATGCTTCCCGTGCGATGCGTGATTGTTTGCTTGTCTCTGCCTCTATCTCACCCTCTCTGACATTCTCTGCGCCTGACGGAGGGGGTGTGAGCAGAGGGGCTGTTTGCTTAGAAGATACTGACGCTCCTCTAAAAAATGCCGCGGCAAACTTAAAAGCACACGTAATGATTTTTTGATTGTTTGCATTTCTTTGCGAGCGCGCTCTCCCTCTGAAATTCTCTGCTCCTGAAGAGAAGAAGATCTATTTACATTCTTTTAATTGTGAGAAAGAACTGTCATCTCTGTCTTGTCATGGAGCACAGTTTAAACTTTTGACTAAAGGGTGTTATTTCATGTCTAGAGGGCTCTAATAATGTTAACAGTGTGGGAGAGTTTATAAGGGCTTAAAATACAGTATATAAAAATAACTATACAAGCATATGGTTTCTACTTCGCGGATTTTCATCTATCGCAGGGGGTTCTGGAACGCAACCCCTGCGATCGAGGAGGGATTACTGTATTAATAAAAAAATATATTGCCACACCTTTGTGCCTTTGGTTCACCTTCTGGGCTCAACGAAGGTAAGCACTAAGGCACAAGGACACGAGGGGGTGCTGTCGATGATGGCATCGTCTCTTTTTCCTCCCACAGCCCTGAATAACTGCCTCCTGCTGGCAAATGACTCTGCCCCTTCCTGTTTCTCCACTATAAAGCTGAAGCATTCCCGGCAAAGGTTGTCTCATTCTGGAGAGAGCAGACTGAAGAATGACGCTCCCACCTAGTTTAAAAGAATCCTGAATACTCTTGTTAACTCCTTATTTTTGCAATGTTTTTTGGTTGCTATTATTTAACATGCAATCAAACACCCATTTACTCCGGACATTGCAAAAATTAATAGGGGCAAACAATTTGGTGTCCCAACATTTCCTCTGTGACCAGTGTGTTCCCTTGTTCAATGACAATATGACTATATATGGCATCATTCCTTCTTGCACCCACACATTGATAGTCATGTATCGAGATGGACTAGCGCAATGAGGACACACAACATCAAGATAGGTACAAAGTGCTTTGAGCTTTTTATTTACCAATCAATGAATAATCCAAACAGAAGCCCAATCATCTGCGTGCAAAAAGGTGCAGTGCAAAATCTTTTTTCAATAAATAAATAACTATCCCATAAATATACAGTGGTTTGGTAAGAAAGTTAAAATCAAAAACTATTCAATACATATTCCACTTAAATCAAGGAATGTAATCAGTATTTTAGCTCCTCTTCCCAGTACTGCCCTTTCACTCTACCAGGAATACTCAGTGGAGGCTTGTTATCAGCGACAGCGACCACTAGTTGGGTCCTGCTCCAACCACTTCCGTTGGTGTTCACTGGGACGCTCTGAGCTTGCCGTGGTGTCTACAGGACCTCTGGGAGCACATGATCATTTCTGCTTTCTCTAATTTTCAGAAGGACTGATCTGGTCCAACCCTGGAGCCAGTCTCACTCATCTCCATAATGGGGCTCCCCCTGACTGCTTCACCATCTTCTCACTGCATTGGTTTCGTTCAATTTTTTTCTATCTCTTTTCATCAATTCTACTTCCTTGAGTGCTCACTCTCTCCCTCTCTTTCTGTCTCTGCTCTCCTCTCTTCTTTTTTTCTTTGACGTGCCCTTTACAATGCTTTTATACGTGTGGGTGACGGTACTTCCAACAACAATCCAAGGAGTGCCAATGAGGAAACTGTCTGAATGCACAATCAGCTAGCTTCCCCATTGTCCCCACCCTGGTGTCGCTCAGGTTTTGCTGCAGCCCGCACCCACACCCACTAAACCTGAGCTGCAACATTTTTAAACAACCAACACACAATGCCACAGACCCCTTACTTACTTTACCACAAATGTACTCTGATCTTGTTAATTGCCTTAAAAGGCATCCACCATAATAAAAAAATATAAATGATACAGTGAATTCAAATTTTGCAAGCCTGGCACTTCTCCAAAACATAGTACTACTTTCTTTATCATCAATATTGCAGATAAAATGTTCACTGATGGTTCTCTTTCCTGTATAACTTCTTTTCTTTCCTGTATAACCTTTTCTGGTGTAGATATAATGTCTCTAGTCACACACACCACTTTGACAATAATGCACTATGAGAAAAACACATGTTCACTCCCCTCTAATAACTTTTACAGCCCCAAAGATTCCACCATTGTCTTTGAAGTGTTGTTTAATACTATGAATTAAACTCACATAATTCACACAGGCCACCGCCCCTCTGCAAATTTGCTGAGATCTGTCCTAGTTACACTGTCACTGACGCAAACCTTGCTCTTGTGCAGATGTTAAAAAAGAGAAAATTTGTTGGGAAAAGTTCAGAAAAGGATAGGTGGATGAACTGCAGTCACAATGACGAAGTCCTGATGGAATGTCAATAAATATCATTCAATAAACCCCAGCTTTATTTCCAATTGTTATGATTATTGTTATAGGGCCATACTTTCCACATCTACTATCCCTTTAGATATTTGCCATCTTTTTGAGTTCATTGCAATTGCCACATAGACAATTACATTTTATGAATTTCCTGTTTTATAGCCTACAATGTAAACTTTCAAAAAGTGTTACTCATTGTCACTGACATGACAGAGTTTTCTTGCCCTAAATCCTTTGTTTAGAAAACACATCTGCTCATGTGTCACCATTTTTCTTTCTAACATGCTGAAGTAGTCAACATTATTTGTGCCAATAGTTTGTTCTGTACATGTTATTGAAGTAAACAAGCTTAATTAACTGCAGCTTATCTTCAACTGTATGATTCAATTTACAAAAAAAAAAATATTTTCTCCTTAATGTTCAGTTGTTTCTTATTTAAGTCTTTGTGTGATTGGCTAAAGTTCCCCCATCATTGCAAGGCAGTAATTTCAGCTGTCATCAATGAGGACATGACAAAATTGGTTGTTGTGTTTGAGTCAAAACCCAGATCATCTTGGACACCAGCCACTCGCACCAGAGAGAGTATGTAATGATTAGTATCTGTGTCAGAAAATTCATTAACTGAAGAAGAACCAGTGACAAACATCAGTTAAAGAATGACTGGGAGTTCAAATGAGACTAGTGAGTGAAAGCTCATCTTTCTCATGGAAGTGACAACTCCTATTTTAAACAGCATGCAATGTGACAGCAGTCCTCAGTGGCCACTTTGTTCTTTCCACAAATTACACTCATAAAGTGTACTGTAGCTACAAATATAAAATGAAACTCTCTCTTAAAATAGCCCGTGCTCAGTTACAATAAGGACCTCACCATGGTTCAAGTTTTAGCTTTTAATGTCATGGAAAAAAGAAAACGAGCACTATATGAATTGTGAGGGAAGCAAAGGCACAACAATTGAATGTATCTTCCATATATAACATGCCTATTTTTTCTTTTTCTGCCTTACTATACAACTAAAATTGAAACTAATGAATGGAGAAAATTCTGAATAATAAAGCAAAACTTTAAAATTGATAAGTACTGATTAGTAAAATGCATTTTATGTTTTATAATTGCTGGTTTGTAATGCGGTAAGTCACCTCACAAAATATACTTTATGTTTAGTCTATTTGCAAAATTTCTTATTCTTAATGGATGGCTTCATGGTAAACATACCAACACCAAGGACCAAGTGGAACCAATCAATGATGCATCCCATGAAAGATCAAGACATCTTGATGGGATAAATGAGATTTCACTCTTTATAAAAACACTCAGAGATAAGTTTTGTTCTTGTTTTTCGATTAATTGAGATTCAGACTGTGCAACTGCATCCTGTGGTAGGTGCTGAGGAAGGACTTGGGTTTGAAGAAGATTCACCATTCAAGGTGTGTAATGGAAACCCTCATTTTAGTGCAAATTCTCTGCTAAGTATTTTAAATGTGTTCAGTGGAAGAAAATTAGTTAATTGATCAATTGAGTACTTTTTTGATGTTGAGAGACCCACAATAGCTACGTAGCATTTAAAACCTCTAAAAGCCACTGAACATCCAGGGTTTATGGCTCTTATTAACGGCTAGCTAACTTAATTAAAAAGGTGTGATATTGGACGATAGTTCTGATTCAAAAGCAGTATCTAGCTGATTAAATGTTATTTTTAAAGTTACTGTAATTTTTCCACATTGACAATGCTCACCAATTAACTTTGAAGTCCATAAATGGAATATTTGATCTGGGAAGCGGCCGTGAGCTACCTTCACATGTGCCATACAAAACATTAGGAAGTTATTATGATGATATATCATGCTGTAGTTTTTAGTTTGTGTTTGCATGCAGCTGCATCTGTGTTTATTTCTTTCCTTTCTGGAAAAAAATCTAAAATGTAAATTTCTTACTTCTAAAAAAAAAGACATTCTTGTGCCGACTGAAGAAATTCAGTTCATTTTGTCAAACAAACAAACAAAAGTAATTTCTTGATTTGAGTTTCCAAACAAAGCCTAGATAAACACATACAAGGAACATTTTGCCTCTACAACAGATGTTAGGGTCGATTCTACTTTGAGAAAAAAATCAATCTAAAGTTTCAACAACTGAGTTATATGTGGAAATTCTTGCATGCTCCAGTATGCAGTAAATGAATAGACATGATGTGAATTGAATGTCTTACGCATCAGTGCTAGAGCTGTGTATATACCTTTCTAGGATTATGTACCCTCCTTACTACTAGGGCTTGGTGATATATACTTAAATTTATATTACAATTATCTTGAACAAAACTGTAATATTTGATATATCTCGATATATTCTCAAAACACCATATAGCAGTATTTCCCAACCTTGGGGACACCTTATATGCTACTGGGGTCGTAACAACACATTTAAAGACAGAAAACAAACATTAAACAATGTACTGAATAGGAAGTGAATGCTAATATTTTTAACAGCTGGGGTCACAAAAAAGTTCACATATCAAAATGGCGTCACAAACCAAAAAAGCTTGGGGAGCTCTGCCTTAAAGACTGAAGATCAGCAACATATATATAGTAATCCCTCGCTATATCGCACTTCGACTTTCGCTGCTTCACTCTATCGTGGATTTTATATGTAAGCATATCTAAATATATATCACGGATTTCTGCGGACAATGGGGCTTTTTACTTCTGGCCCATGCTTCCTCAGTTGGTTTGACCAGTTGATTTCAAACAAGGCACGCTATGTTCCTGGGTGCTGATTGGCTCAGGGACGGAGAGCAGCTTTCGATTCTGCTTTGCATTACCCAGCATCTCATCTCGCTCATTCAGCATCAATGTGTTTCACTGCGTAAAGAGTTAACTTTTGTGCTCTTTTGTGTTTATCTTTGTGCATAGTCAAGCCCTTCGTTATGTCTCCAAAACGATCTGCTCCTGCTACTGCTTCTGGGGCCATGCCCAAGTAAGTACCTATAACTAATTTTATACATACTTAGTACATGTACGTACGTTTAGTGTAACTGTACACACATTTTATACAATTTTTCTTGCATTGCACGTATTTATTGCTGATGTTCTGTCTATCGTAATGGTTGTAACATATGTGATATCGGAGACGCTCAATATCTTTAAAATAACATTTAGGTTTTATTTATATTTACATGTTGTAGGTTTTTCATTTATTTTTATATTACCTAATCAATTACAATGTGTTTAAAACTGCATTATGTATTAAATAAAACTCCTCAATGATTTATGATACGTATGTTTGTGCGTAGTATATAAACAGTGTGTTTACATACTTAATTTCAATGAATCTTACCTAATATCTAAGAGAATATAAAGGGTTTATTCTGTATAACTTTTGTGGGAGAGTTTATAAGGGCTTAAAATATATAAAAATAAGCATATAAACATATGGTTTTTACTTTGCAGATTTTCACCTTTTGCAGGGGGTTCTGGAACGGAACCTCCGCGATCAAGGAGGGATCACTATACACCGTAAACCTGGTGCCATTTTCCCTCATTGTAAAATGTGAAATATTAGTAAAGGAATCTTTTTCCCCTGTATAAGTAACATTTACATGAATAACTGTGCCACAAAGAAAATTTTCAAATAGCTTTTTTTTCCTCAATAATTTTTATTTTATGTCTCCTTTACTTAATTTTGAGTTTCTATTATATATATTGCATTCAAAACCTTGCCTGCTTTGTTGCCATCAGAGTCTGTCACTCAGTAAACATTGCTATCTCTCCTTCTTTGTTTGACTGTTTTATATAAGGAAAGACAAAGCTCTTAATTCATTAATTTGCAAACCACTGATAGTAATATGTGTTCATTTGTATATTTTACATATTTTTTATGATTATATCATTTGTAATGGCTGCAAATTGTGTATTTGCATATACTTGCCTTCGTTCTTCAGTCTGGAGACATTTATATATGAGTGTTCTGTAGGGTAGATGCTCCTAAACAATGTGAATCTATTGTCCTTTGCTTAAGTTAATAACTAACTAACTAACTGACATGTCTTTACTTTTATATAATGAGAAGTGCAGCAAAATGACACCTTTTATTGGCAAACTAAAAGATTACAATATGCAAGCTTTCAAGGCAACTCAGGCCCCTTCTTCACTCAAGACGTAATGCCCCTGAAGAAGGATCCTGAGTTGCCTTGAAAGCTTACATATTGTAATCTTTTAGTTTGCCAATAAAAGGTGTCATTTTACTTCACTTCTCACTACATTCATGATAGCTAAAATGGTACAACACCCTAGTACTACTTTTATAAAATGAAACAGAACAGTTAAACTACACCAAACAGTGAGTAAAATACAATATATTTATGGTGCTTTTAACAGCTCAGTCCAAACACTTTTGAAAAAATTATGCAGTTCCTGAAAAAAAATTAAAAAACAAATCTACAAATTTACAGAACATGTAGTTAAAGAATTTGCATTTATTGACAAAAGCACACAAAGGACTGCCATATCCCAAACACTGCCAGATACAGTACTGTGTTTAAAGATGTGAATAAATACTTTCTAGAAAGATAATATATAATTAAAGATAAACTTGACAAATGTTATACTGTATAGATATTAGATAAACTTTTACAACAGTTTTTGTTTTTAACTCTGTATTTACTTATATTTGAATATAGACGCACACAACATTGAAAGCGTAATAAGTTAAATAATGCAAACTGCTGTTTCTTCAAGACACAAAGTATGGTGAGTATACAGGGACAAAACAGAACACGAAAAAGGAGCAGATGACACAACACTGCAACTTAATCATTCATGGCAGACTTTCTTCTTTAGAATGCACCTTCTAAACAGACGTGCAATGTTAATATGAAAATAAATTTGCTAGTAATGCAGGATACCCCATAACTGATACATGAACTTTGAAAAAATAGAAAAATAAAAAACCTTATGAAGAATGTGGTTTTATTCCTTCTTGTAATATTTCAATACAGTGGAGTGTTAGAAAGGGATAAGGGCTTAGACACTGTGTGGATGTCACTCTACTGGCGTGATGAGAATTACTGGGTGGAAGGTAAGTAGTCAGGGCGGCACAGTGACGCAGTGGGTAGCACTGCTGCCTCGCAGTAAGGACACCTCGGTTCACTTCCCGGGTCCTCCCTGCGTGGAGTTTGCATGTTCTCCCCATGTCTGTGTGGGTTTCCTCCGGATGCTCCGGTTTCTTCCCACAGTCCAAAGACATGCAGGTTAGGTGCATTGGCAATTCTAAATTGTCTCTAGTGTGTGCTTGGTGTGTGTGTGTGCCTTGTGGTGGGCTGGCACCCTGCCCGGGGTTTGTTTCCTGTCTTGCACCCTGTTTTGGCTGGGATTGGCTCCATCAGACCCCCGTGACCGAGTAGTTAGGATATAGTGGGTTTGATAATGGATGGATGGAAGTGAAGTAGTCAGATGTGTGCTTTGAAATACTGTAGTCATTGCAGTTTTTAAATTCCAGAACCCAAGTCTGGCCCCCGGTCTGGGGTTTAAAAACTGCAGAGACTACTGTTGTTGTTGTCTGCTCATATACTATGCATCAGAACATCTAACATTTATGGACCTTTGCTTAAAAGGAGAGGCAGAAGAGCACATTGCAGGATGGCTTTTTCATATGTGGAAACGTGTTTTATCTTTAGCTGTTTTGCTGCTTGAACTGTTATCCTAGGAAAATCAAACCATTTGCAAACAGCAGTGCTAAACCCACGTATTCTGATCCTCACTCCATTTTTTTCACACCCAACACTGACAGAATCGACGTAGGCACACTAAGAAAGACGGCAGGAGATTTTGTGAATTTTCTTTAACGTTCAGAGGAAATTGTGGAAAATTAAATAAGTGCTGAACATTACAACATTGGCTTTTGCATAATGATTTTTATTAAATATTGAATTGAATCAAAACTTCAATATATTGCCCAGGCCTACTTATTATCGTGACAGAAAAGTGCATATGTTTCCTACTATCGATTTGCATTGTCTTGCATCTCTCATAGTGACATTTTCAGAACAAATGAGATAATGGCATCTTGTGTACGTTTTAAAGAGCAATACAGTGTGATATGCTGCACTGAACTGTTTTAAATTATGATATGCAGGTAACTGATAAGCTATGTCCCTTTTCAGCTTACACTCACTGCTACACTGTTAACATGTCCAAACTGTGTCTACAAATTAAAAAAGAATTTAAGTAAATATTGTCTCACTCACCAGTGCTTATTCGTGGATAACCGTTCTCTTCTCTTGTTCCCTTTGTTCTCACACAATCTGTCCTTTTAAATTTTGATTTTGCCTTTCTCAGTCTACCTTTGTTTTGTATTTCACATTCTTTCCATATATCAGCTCTTCTGACTTTTTCCTGCTGCCATTTTCAATTTCCAAATTCAAATATAAAACCACATTGGAATTCCATTTGCAGGTCAGTATATTCATTTTAATTCCCGAAGGCCAAAACTTAATCAGCAGTTCAACTGTTTGTATCTGATGTCTTGTTTTAGGCAGAGTAACAAATCTGTGAAGCTGGACAACATGTTGTTTGGCTTTTGGCCTTACACAGTGTATAAATAAAATGAAAAATCTTTGAGACTTGAATAAGACATTACTTCTTTACCCAATTTTCTTGCACGTGTTACAGTCTTATTCCAACACAAAGCTGGAGCCTCTAATTGAACTCAATTATTCCAAATTAGGGTTATGAGATGCCAAGGTATAAACTGAGAGCATCAACCACAAAATAGGAATTAGCCCTTCATATGCTATCAGCCCATTCAGGACACAGTCAAACACATTCCCGCACTCATTCATCCATTTCCAGAAAAATGTGTATTAACAGTAGGGTAGTTATGAAGCGATCAGAACAGCCAGACAGTAAACACTGCAGTAGTTCATATGGGATGACATATGTGAATGAAGTAGCTTTTTTGTGTTTTTAAAACTGGAGAAGGCAGATCTTGCATAAAATGAAAATGTAATACAGTAAATAATATTTAGTAAAACAGTCCAAAAATATAGCTTCTTCCTGTGATATGTTACAGCATTAAAAATGAAGAGTTTATGATAATAGAATAGATATTATACAGAAATCTAAAAGGAAACTATGACAAATATTTTCTGAGGTTTTTCAGGATTTGAGGTAAAGTAGTTATGCTAACTAATCAAGGTGCTGGTGACATGTTACATACTGCTTAGCAGTAACAATTTTACTGTCACAACTGAACAGAATTTTACTGTTACTGTATATGTCACAATTATGACCCTATAAACTTGTAACGCCAAACTTTACTGTGGAGCCACCAAAAGTAATTGAATGTCTAATTTTGTCTTGCTGCTTGTATTATAAAAGAATGCATAATTTTGACTTCTACTGTTTCACTTCACTAAAGCTTTAAATTAAAGAAAGTACTTTTATGGATTATTTAAGTTGAATGTAATAAGCATCTATCCATCCATCGTCACTCCATGACCAAGAATAGCAGACTAAAGAATATGAATGATCCTATTCCTCTGACTTTAGCACCATTTTTGAGTTTGGAGCAAATCATATTAAAACATCTTTTCTCAGAATTATTAATCCTTTCACATTTAAACTAGCAAGCATACTGAGCAGGTGCCAAACTGGGGCCTTAAGTGGAATCTTCTTGGGGCCCCACTCTGCCCCTCGCTAAAATCACCTACATTACAATTTCTTATAATAACTTTTATTATAGCAATAAAAATTTAAATAAAAATAAACAAAGAAGCAGACATCACAAACTCAACTATAACTTTTAATATCAAACACTTTTTTTTAAATAATTCAAACTTAAAAGTGAATGTTAAGGAGTTTCTTCAGTCTCTTTGTTGCATATCACAACAGCACACATCTGCATTTTCTGGTGGCAAAGTGATTTATGGGGTCATCGCAGCTTGTGTGAGAGGTCTGAGTTGATGCTGATGATAGCCAAGTTGCTTATACATTGCTATGCCAAGGATGACTTTACGTCTTGGCGAGTTTAAATTTTGAAAAAGTGGTAACTGGACGTAGATTTAGATTTCAATGTTATTTAATGGCAATGATAAACCAATTGATTTATGAAAATGAAGGCCTAATTATTATTATTATTATTATTATTATTATTATTATTATTATTATTATTATTATTATTATTATACCCTCCTCTCAGTGCCCTATGGTACACTGGTGCATTTGCCTGCGGTAAACTTTGAATTCAGCTTGTTTTTTAGATGAGGACTCATTGAATAAAGTGGGCTATGCTGAAAAGTGTAATCTTCTGGATTTTTTTCTGCAGACTCTACAAGGGAGTTTGTCTAACTGCTCTTGGAACCCAGTCTTGCTGGCTCCTAGTGTGCCTATGGCTCTTGGAGCCACTTTTGTCCTCATGTTCCAGAATTGTCTGACTCAATCTCTAGGTCTTTATGTTTGATGATCTTCTCTGCCTCCTTGCTCGGGATGTTGTTATCTGGGGTCATCACATTGATGAAGATGCACAACTTGTTCTTACTTGTCATGAAACATGGCCTATTGGCGGTCATGGTATGGTCTGTGAGAATATTCTTGTCCCACATGATGACACAGTCTCCAGTGTCAAAATCCTCTGCTGTCTCAAGTGCTAAAAGTCCTCCACCTCCTTTTTGTCATGAGATGTAGAAATGCTTTATGTCTGCTTTTGGATGCAGATTGACATAATATCTTGAGGAGTTTTCCAGTCTTTCAGTTCATGTTCTTTAGTTCCAAAGAGGAGCACAGTATAATGCCAAAGCTGTGTAGGATGACCAGTACAGCCAAGCTGAACTGAGTTCTGCTTTGAGGACAAGTTGCACTCAATGATAGTATTCATTGGTGATCTTGGACTTCATTAGCTTGTGGTTCATGTTGTCACTCTCATCAAGGCCAAGGTACTTGTACGCCTTAGCTGGTTCTAGGTTCTTGATGGTCCCCTTGTTGTTCACCACTACATCAGGAGCTGCTACAAGCTTTCCTCTGTGAAGTCTCTTTGGCGCACTTGTCAAAGCTGAACTTCATCCACATGTCATCACTGAACTGCTTGACCAGCTTCCGGGGAATTTCGGCATCACTGAAACAAAATGATACAAACTTCCTTCTAGAGAAGCATTGCATAGCATTGCTATCTAACATATATCTGCTACTTGAAAGAGTATTCACTGACTGAGCTCTGAAGCCATCTAGACGATTAACTTGATTTCCTTCTGGAAGTCATGGTCTCTGCTAAACCAACAGTGTGGTTTCCCGAATGTGGTGCTGGCACATTTTATGGAATAATGTCCATGTTCCTTCATTCAACAATATGAAGCATTTCTCCAATCATGGTGATTGACACCTTAATTACATAGTCAGGTATATGTTGATAGTGTCATAGTATCCTAGGACTGTAGTACAGGTCTAGGTTGTTGCACTCCATCAGGAAGAACTTCAAATTAGCTGGAATTCTTCCACAGAGAGGGCAAACTTTTGGGTATATTGAAGATTGATGACTATGGTTGAAGTCACTTATGTCTTTGCCTTAGGTCATTGAATATTGATGAGTTTCCCATTGGACCAGTAACTGACAGCAATACCATGGGGAAGCGGTCAAAAATTAGAAGCACAATAACATGAAGGTTAATGGTGAATAGGGTCAACATGATGATACAATCCTTTTTGATTTCTATTAGGATTGTGAAAAGGCAATTACTGTCAGTAACATAAAGCACTATATAAAATAAATTATTTATATTTAACACATACATTGCACAATATGCAACAAAGTATGATTAAATAATGTGCAAATTTTAACATTTTGTAAGTGTGTTTATTTATTATTTACTAGTAATAGAATAATACACACAACAATGGCATCAATCATCCATCCACTATCCAACCCGCTATATCCTAACTACAGGGTCACGGGGGTCTGCTGGAGCCAATCCCAGCCAACACAGGGAGCAAGGCAGGAAACATACTCTGGGGAGGGCGCCAGCCCACCGCAGGGTGCGCACACACACACCCACACTAGGGACAATTTAGAATCACCAATGCACCTAACCTGCATGTCTTTGGTCTGCGGGAGGAAACCGGAGTACCCGGAGGAAACCCACGCAGACACGGGGAGAAGATGCAAACTTCACGCAGGGAGGACCCGGAAAGCGAACCCAGGTCTCCTAACTGCGAGGCAGCAGCACTACCACTGTGTCACCGTGCCGCCCGGCATCAATCATATTTATGAATATTATTGTGAGCAATATAGACTTTTTACATATATAGGAAACTAGAAGCATTGCTATCTAACATATATCTGTTACTTGAAAGAGTATTCACTGACTGAGCTCTGAAGCCAAAGTGCCAAGCATACTCAAAAAAAAAACATTCAAAGTAATATTGAAATAGGAATGACTGTAATCCAGAAGGTGAAAAAGGCTGTGAAGGTACTGATCTACACAAGCAAGATGACTGAGGAAATATTCCTTAAAACCAGTGGCATATTTGGAACTCAATAATATGTATATGTTATATCAACAAAATCACTGTTTAATAAAATTTTATAAAATGAGCTATATAAATTAAACAAAAATTTAACAGTGCACTAAAATATGCAGAACTCTCTTTACCATGAGTTTTGTGTTCATATATAATAGCATTATTATTTCAGATAGTTTATTATGAAGTACTATCGCAGACCAATTTCAATTTGTTTAGCATTTTTTTGCTTTTGATCCATCCAAGTAAAATGAGTTTGCCTTATTCCTGCTTTACGAAGTGATGTACATTCACATTTCCTTTTGGTCATTAAATCTTTTTAGTCTACTATACACACAAATTCATTCCAGATGCTGCTATCACTAGTGTATTTACCTTTCAGCTCATATTGTATTATCACTGGTGTAGCGCTGGACCTGACTGTAATGAAAAACAATACCATTAAATTATTAAGAACATTATTCAAATCAGTCGATACCTTGTATGGGCAATATTAAAGATTACAAATCAATATCCAAATATGTATAAAATATCAATAAGATGTAAACTAACTATACATACCAGAACACATGATTTATGTGTATTTGATTCAAAACCAGAACATTATAAATATATGGAATTACCTGCTGTTTACATGACTTTTCATAGCCATTGTGTCTACAACACTCAGTGACTGGTGGAACCTCCAGGCAGGTTCTGAATAAATAAAGGCCATGCCATTCAGTTTATGGACAAGAATCAGACCTTATTTAGCACAGTGTAGATAATGATATGTACTGGTGCTCTTGTAATTTATGATTATGATTCCTCCAAATCCAAAGGGAAAAACAAAACAATTAAAAAATAATTAAAAATACCCCCATACATGACATTCACCCATTTCTGTAAAAGTTTTGCCTGTCTGGTTAGAATTTTGGAATATAAAACCATCAAATTAATATATTTACAGGGACTAAACTTTAATTTTGTTTATTCAAGGGTGTGCCCAGATTAATTTTGTATTGATTTCTATCTTTTTAATCTATATCTTTATTCACTGACTTCAACTATCAAATATAATAAAACACTCACCATATACTTCCTCTCCTTCCTTCTCTGACGACTAATTGGGTATCTTCATGGGCAACAATCTGGGAGTGACCTGTATACCTCTTCCCTTGCTGTTAAATAATCCAGAATCAGCTAAAGAGTCAGGAAAGACTGTTAAAAATGGGAAACAGGGTTCCATGTCAGTGCCCACAGAGTAACTGAGTGAATAACATATGCTGCCCAATGACGTTTCTGATTTTGTTGTTGTTGTTGTTTGTTTTTACTTATAATCACCAAAATGCAGAATAAAAATCCAAGAATTGGTTATGTCTGCTTGTGTTCTTTAACAACAGTTATTTAATTTTTGTAATTGTTTCATTATTTAAGATATTCTGCATTGTAATACTCCGGGGTGGGTTTTCTAATTCACAAAATGACAACTTCCAGTAGAGTGGCTTAACAAAAATAATTAGATGTGAGTAGGAATTTTACTTTACAAAGTAATGCTCTGTATAGCCAGTGTGATATTGGAACTTGAAGGGCTCTATATTAAGTGGTACATAAACAGAATGAATCCAAATTAATTCCAATTACTGTACTGTACTTGAAACAACATTTGGATGAAGATAAAAATTAATGGTCAAAGTTGTCACATTAATTTTCCACTGTACTGTATGCCCTATAAGCTTATAATAGATGGAAATGTTAAAAGTATATTAAACACTGCTTTAGAGAGGTAGTCAGTGTCTGCAACTAAAATACCAAAACACTGCCTTGATAGTTCCCAATTTTTATATAAGCATCACAACCATGTCATGTGGAGGTTTTTCCAGCTGTGGGCATCTGTAAAACAGCATGCCGGTATTGTTAAGGCTTACACAAAGAAAGGCTGCCAAAGTTAATTGGAATGGCTAGGAGAGAGGACTCTAAACAATGCCAGAATCAAAACCAAAGATCAGTCCTATCGTTTATCAAGAAATCATAATAAGGAATAAAAAAACAAAAATCAGATCATTAACTAACACACACACAACAGATTCAGGGTATCAGCAAACTTGGATGATAGTGTATTTAATGTGCTGCTTTTTTATAGTGTGGTGCCAATGACGTTAATTGTGCCACTTTCCAGAAACACCCTCCAGAGCAAGTGGTGTTGCATCAACTCAAAATGATGGCCCTTCAGGAAAAAAATATTCCAAGGGAAACATCCATCCATTTTCTAACCCGCTGAATCCGAACACAGGGTCACGGGGGTCTGCTGGAGCCAATCCCAGCCAACACAGGGCACAAGGCAGGAACCAATCCTGGGCAGGGTGCCAACCCACCGCAGGACACACACAAACACACCCACACACTAGGGACAATTTAGAATCGCCAATCCACCTAACCTGCATGTCTTTGGATTGTGGGAGGAAACCGGAGCGCCCCCACGCAGACACGGGGAGAACATGCAAACTCCACGCAGGGAGGACCCGGGAAGCGAACCTGGGTCTCCTAACTGCGAGGCAGCAGCGCTACCACTGCGCCACCATGCCGCCCACCAAGGGAAACAACACAAATTAATTTCTTTAATAATGGAAAACAACTTCAGCAAAGTAAAAATAGCAAAAATATGATTCGGCACTTCAAAAAAGGCATATTGGGAAAGAATCATTAAGAAATAAGTTGATAAGAGATTTTCCAAAGATGCAGAAATTTGCTGCTACAGCCATCCATAGGAAGGCTGTTCTCATTATGAAGGAGATGAGTTAAAGCCCTCAGGCGCCTCATTACTGGAAGTGTCAAAACCGCCAGAGAGCCAATGAGGTCAGGCCTGTCGAGAATTGAAAATGGTGTGGTGCTGAGGTGTCACCCGCTGCACGGCAGCACTCGGGTCCCAATTTGAATTTTGTCATTCCGGCATGATGATCATCTTCCTCTGCTGCTTTGTAAACTCCTCATTTTTGTGGCGGCACTCTGCAAGGTGCGCAGACATGGACTGGCCAGATCTCTGCAGCTGAGTACCTTTTATTGGTCTGGTTCCTCTGATGGCTGTCATATTCAGGGAGTAGCTGTTGCTGTGGCAGATCAGCTCCTTCTGATGGTGTCTGAAGTCACTCCTCTCAACGAACTCATACTCCGATTATGGCACTCTCTGGGTGCATTGTCTGTTGTCTAAGTGAGTGAGTGATGTCTCAGTGATGCTTGGTGGTTGATGAGTACCCACGAGGTGACATTCCTTTAGTCCTGGGTGATTTCAGTGCAATCACTGGCACTGACAGGGCTGGCTAAGAGGACTGTATCGTTTCCCATCGGTTTGGTGATTGCGGTGAAAATGGTTCCATGTTCCTTGACTTTGCAAGAGTTCAGGGGCTGCGGATCGCTGGATCCTGCTTCCAACATCCTGAGCCACATCATTGCACTCCAATACTGGTGGTGCGATGAAGAAGATCGATCACATCTTTGTGGGTGAATGCTGGAGGCTCTTACAAAACTTCAGGGTCTACAGAAGTGCCCAGTTTATGAATTCTGTCCACAGACTTGTTGTTGATATTCTGAAGATCAAGCTTGTAAGGTACCATCTACTAGGAAAATGAGGCTGGACCCGGCCAGACACAAAGATCATGCTGTCTCTCTAGTTTGCATGCACTTTGTGTGAGGAACTTACAGACTTGGATGCAACTGCTGATCCTAATGTAATATGGGAGACCTTCCGTTGCAAGACCCTGAAGGTTTCTGAGGGCTGTGTTGGTGTTACCAGTGTACCAAGAAGAAGGTGTTTCATATACTGGGAACTAAGGAGGATGGCTGTGAGGGCAGATAAAGAGGTGTTTGTCAGAAGAATCTGTGAGCAAGTGACACACCATCTTTGGTCTAGTGACTCATGTCCTGCTTACAGAGGAATTGAAGCATTAGTTAGAATTGCAGGTGATGGAGCGGCCCTTACGGATGACACTCCAAGTGCGACCTGCTAGGCTGGCTACTTTGAGCAGCTGTTTAAAGATGATCATCCAACTTGGATGTTGGATCTCTGGGTCCACGGTTCTTGAGGCTAAATCTCCAATTAGTTTTGAACTACCCTGTCTCACTGGGACTGCACAGGTGGTGAACCAGCTGAAGTTTGGGAAGGCTGCAGGGATCTGTGGTATCCAAGATGAACTTCTCCAGGCTGGTGGTTAGGCCATCCTCCTGGTATTGCAAGCAATCTTTGCTTCCATTTAGGAGATAGGTATCATCCCAACCGACTGGAAAACAGGACTAGTCATCCCTATCTGGAAAGGGAAGGGTGATCACTTGGAGTGCAGCTATTATAGTGGGATAACACTGCTCTCAGTGCAGGGTAAGGTCATTGCTAGGGTCATCCTCAATGAGACCTGTGATCACTTGCTCACCTAAAAGCAATCGGAACAGTGTACTTTACACCTAAGAAGTCTACCATTGACCGCAACCTGGCACTGAGGGTTCTGATGGACTGTAGAGCATGGTGGGTCATGAGGTTGCTGGAAAGGAGCATGTGGCACTTCCGATATTTTTGCAAAATGACAAAGGTACAAGTCTTTAGAGTCCTGGTTCTTCCTCTTTTGCTATATGGTTGCGAGATATGGACACTATCCAGTGACCTGAGACGAAGACTGGAGTTCTTCGGTACTGTGTCTCTTTGGAGAATCCTTGGGTACTGCTGGTTTGACTTTTTTTGAGACTGTCTGCCAGAGGAGTTGCCAAACAGGGTCCTGAGCTGTTTCATACTGTTGTGAGTGTGGCAATGTGGCGTAGCAGTGCATGCTCCCCATTCTAACCTGACCTGACTGAAATCACAACAGATATGTTGTGCTTTTTTTTTCAACTGCAACCCTCATTCTGAAATATCTTTTGAAGACTTTCATATCTGCTTCATAGTCAGCCCACTCCTCTTTTGACATTATAGGAAACTCAAAAAATATGCCTATATACTGTAAAAATCAGAGGCCTCAACTTGATGTTCCCTCTTCTTTAATCATGTATGTTTTTCATTGAAACATTTTCTATGCTTCTTAACTCTTTGCCTTGATCTTATTTGAAATAGATTTGTGGATTAATCTGTAATCCCACTTTTCCATGTATTTTTGTCAAGAACTGCCTAAAATGTTAATTCTTTCCTCTTTGCTCCAACTCTTCAGCCTGCAGTGACAGATTGCCCCTTGTGCTGAACTCGAGATGAAGGCTTCAAAGATGAGATGTGACTTCCTTCTGGTGAACAGTAAGATTATATGTAAGAAAATACCAATGTTCTGGCATATGTTGAAGCCAAAAGCAATGTACCTTGAAGATGGTGCATAATGTGCTTTATTCTGCCAAATGAATGATTTGACTTAACCTGTACAGCAATTTGTATTTAATGTTAATTAGTTAAATGTTTCCATTACTCAGCTTGTCATTTTGCCTCAGGATAAGATCCTGCTTCTTAACATACACTTTTTTTCTTATAATGCATGTTCGTTGCTGCTGCTGCTCATTTAGCTAGTATGCACCAATATGTGGCTTTTTGTACTGTTCCTTTACCTTTTACTAATCGGTCTGCGTATTTATTTAACCCTAATAATGTTACAGCAGACAAATTTGAGGAAGATGCTTGTAAAAATTTTAGAAGCAAATAATCATGATGTGATATCTATGTGTATAGTTTTTTTAAAATACACATCAACATCTTATTTATTCCATTTATATAAGATACTTTATTTGAGAAAGAGCTTCTTTGTTGCCATCTCCTTTGCACTTCAGATTACTTTCTGCTATATTTTTAATGTAAGTGATTTACTACTTAGCTGAAGGTGCCTATCTTTATTAATGCCTTTGGAAATTTAGTTCCATATTGCCTGAGATTAAAATATGACCTTTCACGCATAAATGTGCCTCATAGTTGCTCGTGTCTTCTTGTGATAACTTGTCTTTTTTGTAGCATAGGAACAAAAGTGCTACTATCAGTCTAGAAACAGTCTCACTGGTGCAATATACAGTAGATTTTATTCACAGTATGCTTTCATTTATATACGTTCTAACATTTGTTAGCATTTTATTGCTTCTGTTTATTGAAGAAGATGACAGGATGCAAGGCATTCTATAAAACTTGACTGTAAATCATTTTAATGATAATGTCAAGAAAGTCAAACATCACCACTATGACTTGTGGCTCAAATAACGTCACTGTCTCTCCTATGTGTTGTAAAAGGTGACTAAAAGATGTTGGGGTTAGGAAGGGCTTTTGTTCATATTAAACCTTTTCTCTAATACCCCAAAAATTTGTGGGGCAACCATAAAGCCTAGGTCAGGGGTCCTCAGTCATGGGCTTGAAGGGCTGTGGTGGCTGCAGGTTTTCATTTCAGCCAGTATACTAATTAGAACTCAGTCCATGCCGAAAATGAAACTTGGTATTTAACTATATTCCTTGTTAGCGCTTTCATTCATCAAAGACAAATTATAGTTACATTGTAAAGCAGAGGTCCTCATTTACAGTCCTGGAGGTCTGCAGTGTCTGCACGTTTTCACTTCAACAAATTTCTTAATTAAAACCCATACGATTTTTGGTCTTAATTTTAGTTATCTTGCCTGTTACAAGTCAGAACCCTTAATTGCCTATTTTAGTTTTTGCCAGCTGCATTTTAAATTTTAATTGTTGCCTGTTTTCTTAACCAGACATTAGTTAATAATGAAATGCAGAAACCAATAAACCAGCAGCTCTCCAGCTAATGTGCTTCCTTTCAAACTTGTGCATATGCACCATGAAGTATCTGTGTTAAAAATATTAAGAAATAAATGAGAGGGGAATTAGAAGATTTTAGTTTAAATCTGTTCTAATCCCCAAAACACATGGATAATGTTCTCAGAGAAGGAAACTCTACAGTGCAATTAAAATTTCTATAGGATGAATGAAAGCACTAACAGGCCAAACAGTTAAATACCAAGTTTCGTTATCAGCAAGGACTGTCTTCTAATTAGGAAACTAGTTGGAAGGAAAACCTGCAGCCACTGCGGTCCTCCAGGACTATGACTGAGGACCCCTTGGACTAGGTCATTGTCATTAAAACCCACTGAGTGTGACCGAGAAAGAAACATGAATCAAGAATAATTACTGACCATGAGCCCAATGAGCATTAAGAACAACTAAATAACTCATGAAACTGGAACTTCCTTTTGTAAAGTTATATAATAGATTTATTGCCGGTTTGATCCCAAATAATTTTATCTAGAAACAATCAAAGGCTGTTAAACATGAGAATATTCTAGCTGTGTTCTAAATGTTAGAATAAGCTGCTGCTTCTTCTTCTTTCCCTTAATCTTTTTCCACTTCTTTGTGTGGGTGACATGCTTGATCAACCTTCTTCAAACATCTCAGTCTGCCAAACCCTTTTTCTTTAGATCTTCTTTTACTTTATCCAATCACCTCTTCTTTTCCCTCCCTCTATTATTCTTCCTCTGTACTTCCTTTCTCATCTCTCTTTTGTCCACATATTCATTGTTTCTCCTCATTACACGTTCATACTACTTCACCTTACTTTCCTGTACTGTCTTAGATATCTCTACCACTTTTGTTGTACCTCTGATTGCCTCATATCTTATTCTGTCCCTTTTTGTAACTCCACACATCCATCTCAACATTCTCATTTCTGCCATTTCTAACTTCTTCTCCTGTGCTCCCTTTACTACCTATGTCTCAGCTCTATACATCATTGCTGGTCTGGCTATGGACTTAACAGTCTTACCTTTAACTGTCTCCTTAATTCTTCAATGACATATTACTCTTGGTACCTTCTTCTATAAGTTATCTCTGAATCTAGTTTTCAATCTCAGGTTATTCTTCCATCAGGTTAGGATAACACAATGCTGTTAAATCATAATTTAATACATACTGTAAAACCAAGCAAAATGTATGGTTAATTTCTTATTATGTTACAACATTGCACCTATTAAAGATGGCAGTGCTGATCTTCTGATCGGGTACACTTAGATCTCTTTATACAAAAAGCTTTTATTAGCAAAATGTAAGTGCAGAAGATAGTTGTCTTAAAGTTATATCACATTACGTGACTTTTCCTGTGTTTTTTAGGTGTAGCCTTCATTTACATAATCTTAGCAGGTCTGAGGCAGTCTGCAGTGAGATTTTGTAAATACAGTCACATAAAGTGACTCACTCCAACTAGTCTGTGACTCACTCTGATTAAACCAAACTGGTTTTATTTTGTCTTAAGTCATAGGGGTGGGCTGTGTTTGCATGAGAGCTGACAACCAATGAGCGCTCATCTGGACATATAATGCATATAATAGAGAGACACGGAATAAGGAACACTAGGGCTTTGGACCACACAAAAAGAACAGAAGCTTATCTGTCTGATGTCTCATATTTTGCATACCACAACAGAATTGAAAAAAGAAAAAGGGCAGAACTGTTTACCCTACATATACCACTGGCTGTCAGGCAGCATATTATTGGCTGTCAGAAAAAGGGGCAAGCGCAACTGTGCACTCAGCATTCAGTCAAGTGACATGGGCAGTGATTTTCAATAATTTAAACTGACATTGTCTGGCAACAGGATCAGCAAGCGCAGTCAGCAAATCTGACAAACACCACGACTAGAAGTCATGTAATGTGACATCAGCTTTAGACTTTTGAGCTAAAGGTAAACTCCCCCTTTCTAGTGGCCAATCAGACTTTTGACTACAAAGGCAACTTCTTTTTCTAGTGGCCTCTCCCCATTTCAGCCTCAGTAAAGGTACCAAGTACCACAGAACAATACCAAAAAGATAATCAAATAGAGAAAGGTTAGTAATAGATAATAATGATAGTCATGCTTTTATTTTTGATGACAATACTAACAAGAGATATGATAAATTAACCCAAACAGTGTGCAACTTAGGAAAAATGTTGGGGAGAACACCAACATTGCTATCTGACTTTTTAAAAATTTACTTAAGCCTTTGCCTTTGTATAGTTGTCAGGCTGTGTTTGTCACAGAGTTTTTTTTTCCATTCTTTATAAGCAAGGCAGTAATTCACTGCATTCTGATCCACAACCATCTCTTTTGTGTTAATGAAGGTAGTACATTAACTTCACAGGTACATTATATACCACAAGCGTCTCTTGGATCTTCATAAATAAACTTCCAACTAAAGTCCAGTTCACTTAAAAAAATAAATTGCAAGACAAGCAGTCTCAGACCACTTTAATTTAGAAAACTACAGCTAACCATTGAGATCTTTGCTAAGATGGTGAAACCGATGGGTCTCGCACTTCACTGAAAGAATAAGATCAGCAAGTACCCAGTAGACAAGTCCAGCTTCTTCAGTCAAAAATCAGAATTAGATCCTAGAAAACACAGAACACAGCAGAATATGCTAGATATTTGATATTAAAGAACCAATTAACTATTGCTTTAAATCAGAATTAGAGGAACAGCCTTGAAGCCTGAATGTGACAAACCAAATCCATAAGCAAGCTTTCATTTCTTAGTTCACTGGTGTTCACTCCATGAAAATATCATTCTGGCGTTGTTACAGATAGAAAAAGGGTGTGCAAAATGGCCCAGAAACTGTAGGCTAAATGATTCACAGAAAAATATTTAAAACAATAAGAAGAAACTGAGAACTCATATCAAACACTACAGTAACTAATCTCTTAGATAGCACTGTCCATTCTGAAAAAAGAGATTTGTTGGTCTCATTAGAGATCACAGTGGCAGAAATGATAATGATGATGATTATTAACTGCAATCGTCAATGTCTACTATTTCAATTTTAGAAATTGTTATATTTAAAAAGTTCTGTTTAATCTAAAGAACACTTATTTTCGTTCAAACACAAAGCACTAAAAGATTATCATCATCTGTTTTCTTTTTTGAGTTATTGCTATGATTTAGCCAAATTAAAGACAGTCTCTTGCCAACTGCTTGAAAACAGCATTTTTGTGCATTTTGTAATTTTTGGACTGGCCATTGTACTAAGTAAAATAGCTTGATTAGTGGATTAGTGGGATAATATCTTTGTTTTTTGGTGTGTCTGTTTTTTTGTCAGTGGCAGTTTACTTACATTTCATTACTGTAATAGACACTGCGGATTATACTTTGCCAATTCAGGTTCTGCCAGAATATAGGTAATGTTAATACGATGGCCCTCAGATGTGAGTCTTCTATTGTGTTGCTAGATAAATTTGACATTTTAAGACTGCAATACTGTTCCTTTTTTGCAAGTTATTAACCAGGTCTTAAGATATTAAATATTTTCAACATTGATCTCATATCTTGGAATTTTTGAAAATGCTGACCACTAAAATAAATTGAAGTGATAGCATCCAGATGTCCCTATGATGCTTCCAGATGTGATATATTGGACTATTCAGCCCCTGACAATCATATAAAACCATCAGTGAGAAATCATTTACCGGTAGAATATAAGAAATGTAAAAAAAATGTCAGATATCAAGCAAGTCTCAGGCTCTTGGGGTAGTTTTTAATCCATCTTAAATGAATTTTAAATGTAATGAGCTGGTTTATGTGTTATTTATGATAGTCACAAAACCATCTGTCATTTATTTAACACATTGTCTTTTGATTTATGTCTCAGAATGAGAAGAATCTGAGGCCATGTCTAATGGAGTTAGAAGGGCAAAGCAAAGAGAGAATATGCCTATCTTTGCTGTCTTCTGCTAAATGAGCAAAATATAGCAAATATACCTCCACCCATACATTACAAGTGATGCATAAATCATAATAAATGAGTAGAACTTATTTTATATCATGCTGTGGTCAGGTTTTATTGCTTGTTCTTTTATATTTTTTAGTAATTACATATGTGATCTAATGATACACACGGCCATTACAAATTTCAAATCGAGAAACATCTGCTGTCGAGTAAATGGGAAGCCAATCTGTCTGTCATCAGCTTGTATCTACATGCAACTACAAGGTGACTGCTTTGCAGTTAGGTTACAGCAGGGCCATGACTGAAATATAAAACTTCGTGAATCTACACTCCAAGTAAGTGAAGTAAATGCAGTGCAATCCAGCATCCATCAACTGTGGTTTCAAGGTGAATAAATGCCATTTAATATGAAACTTGGGACTGTTTTATCCTTTTTGAAATGAGATCAGATCCCCAGGGCATTTAGAGGAAATTTCTATTGATTTAATATTTGAAGAAGATTAACGTACAATTCTTTTGGTGGAGGAAACAGAGTTAGTAGTTGCAAAGATAACCGGAGGTGCAGCAAATGGGAACTGAGGGTGAAACAAAACCTTCTGCTGGATGGCAAAGTACCCCAAGTTTGTAATTAGTAACATTTTAAAGATAATTGATATATTTTTTCATACTAGACAATCTGTTGAAAAAATGGCTAAGTTTTTTAAAAGTCAACATCACTGATAAAACCACCTGGATCATTTTAGTTTAGGTACTGCAAAAATGCATGAATTATTCACATACTTTTACAGTATGTAACACAACCTTAAAAATCTTATTTTTGGTCTTAATAGTACTTACAAAGGATCAGCAAAGTAGCCATTTAACTCTGTGCAGTTTGGCATATTAGGAGCCTTTGATATGCTGCTAAACTTACTTGTGATTACAAAGGATTCCCAGGTCTTAAGCTGAAGTATTCCATATCATGAGAAGTTTGTCTCACTTAAGCCACTTCTATTCATTACAAAATGAAGTTATTTTAGTAGGTCGCATTGCCCCTGGTAGGGCCACCCAAGGCAAACTGGTCCTAGGTGAGGGATGAGATAAAGAGCGGTTCAATAAACCTCTGATGAAGAATAAAAACCTTGGATGACGTTTTCCCTTGCCCGACGCGGGTCACCGGGGCCCCCCTCTGGAGTCAGGCCTGGAGGTGGGGCTGATGGCGGCGCCTGGTGGCCGGGCCTGCACCCATGGGCTCGGCCGGGCACAGCCCGAAGAGGTAACGTGGGTCCTCCTCCCCATGGGCTCACCACCTATGGGAGGGGCCAAGGAGGTTGGGTGCAGTGTGAGTTGGGTGGTGGCGAAGGCGGGACCTTGGCGGTCTGATCCTCGGCTACAGAAACTGGCTCTTGGGACGTGGAATGTCACCTTTCTGAAGGGGAAGGAGCCTGAGCTAGTGCGCGAGGTCGTGAGGTTCCGGCTAGATATAGTCGGACTCACCTCGACGCACAGCTTGGACTCTGGAACCAATCTCCTTGAGAGGGGCTGGACTCTCTACCACTCTGGAGTTGCCCCCGGTGAGAGGCGCCGAGCAGGTGTGGGCATACTTATTGCCCCCACTGGAGCCTGTGCATTGGGGTTTACCCCGTGGACGAGAGGGTGGCCTCCCTCCGCCGGGTGGGGAGGGGTCCTGACTGTTGTTTGTGCGTATGCACCAACAGCAGTTTGGAGTATCCACCCTTTTGGAGTCTCTGGAGGGTGTGCTAGAGGGCATACCTTCTGGGATTCCCTCGTTTTGCTGGGAGACTTCAATGCTCACGTGGGCAATGACAGTGAGACCTGGAAGGGCGTGATTGGGAGGAATGGCCCCGATCTGAACCCGAGCGGTGTTTTGTTATTGGACTTCTGTGCTCGTCACGGATTGTCCATAACGAACACCATGTTCAAGCATAAGGGTGTTCATATGTGCACTTGGCACCAGGACACCCTAGGCCTCAGGTCGATGATCGACTTTGTGGTCGTGTCGCCGGACTTGCGCCATATGTCTTGGACACTCGGGTGAAGAGAGGGGCGGAGCTGTCAACTGATCACCACCTGGTGGTGAGTTGGCTTCGATGGTGGGGGAAGATGCCGGTCAGACCTGGTAGGCCCAAACGTGTTGTGAGGGTCTGCTGGGAACGGCTGGCAGAGTCCCCTGTCAGAAGTAGCTTCAACTCCCACCTCCGCAGAACTTCAACCACGCCCCGAGGGAGGTGGGGACATTGAGTCCAATGGGCCATGTTCCGTGCCTCTATTGTTGAGGCGGCTGACCGGAGCTGTGGCCGCAAGGTGGTCGGTGCCTGTGTGGCGGCAATCCCCAACCCGTTGGTGGACACCGCGGTGAGGGATGCCGTCAAGCTGAAGAAGGAGTCCTATAGGACTTTTTGTCCTGTGGGTCTCTGGAGGCAGCTGATAGGTACCGCAGGCCAAGCGAACGCTGCTTCGTTGTTGCTGAGGCAAAACTCGGGCATGGGAGGAGTTTGGAGAGGCCATGGAGAACACTTTGGACGGCTTCGAGGAGATTCTGGTCCACCGTCCGCGTCTCAGGAGGGGAAGCAGTGCAGTGTCAACACCGTATATGGTGGGGATGGTGCGCTGCTGACCTCACTGACGTTGTGGGTCGGTGGGAGGAGTACTTCAAGACCTCCTCAATCCCACTAACATGCCTTCCACGAGGAAGCAGAGCCTGGGGACTCTGAGGTGGGCTCTCCCATCTCTGGGACTGAAGTCACCGAGGTGGTCAAAAAACTCCTTGGTGGCAGGGCCCCGGGGTGGATGAGATACGCCGGAGTTCCTTAAGGCTCTGGATGTTGTAGGACTGTCTTGGTTGACACGCCTCTGCAACATCGCATGGACATCGGGACAGTGCCTCTGGATTGGCAGACCGGGGTGGTGGTCCCCTCTTTAAAAGGGGACCGGAGGGTGTGTTCCAACTATAGAGGGATCACACTCCTCAGCCTCCCTGGAAAAGTCTATTCGGGGGTTCTGGAGAGGAGTGTCCGTCGGATAGTCGAACCTCGGATTCAGGAGGAACAGTGTGGTTTTCGTCCTGGTCGGAACAGTGGACCAGCTCTTCACCCTTAGCAGAGTCCTGGAGGGTGCATGGGAGTTTGCCCGACCGGTCTACATGTGTTTTGTGGACTTGGAAAAGGCATTCGACCGTGTCCCTCGGGAATCCTGTGGGGGTGCTCGGGAGTATGGGGTACCGGACCCCTGATAAGAGCTGTTCGGTCTCTGTACAACCGTGTCAGAGCTTGGTCCGCATTGCCGCAGTAAGTCGAGCCCGTTTCCAGTGAGAGTTGGACTCCGCCAGGGCTGCCCTTTGTCATAACTTTTATGGACAGAATTTCTAGGCGCAGCCAGGGTGTTTAAGGGGTCCGGTTTGGTGGACTCAGGATTGGGTCACTGCTTTTTGCAGATGATGTTGTCCTGTTTGCTTCATCAGGCCGTGATCTTCAGCTCTCTCTGGATCGGTTCGCAGCTGAGTGTGAAGCAGCTGGGATGGGAATCAGCACCTCCACATCCGAGCGAATGGTCCTCAGCCGGAAAGGGTGGAGTGCCCTCTCAGGGTTGGGGAGAGATCCTGCCCCAAGTGGAGGAGTTCAAGTATCTCGGGTCTTGTTCACGAGTGAGGGAAGAATGGAGCATGAGATGCGGGCTCTGCATTGGTCTGTCGTGGTGAAAAAGGAGCTGAACCGTAAGGCAAAGCTCTCAATTTACCAGTCGATCTACGCTCCTACCCTCACCTATGGTCATGAGCTATGGGTAGTGACCGAAAAAACGAGATCGCGAATACAAGCGGCTGAAATGAGTTTCCTCCGCAGGGTGTCTGGGCTTTCCCTTAAAGATAGGGTGAGAAGCTCAGTCATCCGGGAGGGGCTCAGAGTAGAGCCGCTGCTCCTCCGCATCGAGAGGAGTCAGATGAGGTGGCTCGGGCATCTGATCAGGATGCCTCCTGGACGCCTCCCTGGTGAGGTGTTCCGGCACGCCCAACCGGGAGGAGGCCCGGGAAGACCCAGGACACGCTGGAGGGACTATGTCTCCCGGCTGGCCTGGGAACGCATTTGGGATTCTCCCGGAAGAGCTGGAAGAAGTGGCCAGGGAGAGGGAAGTCTGGGCCTCTCTGCTTAAGCTGATGCCCCCGCGACCCGACCTCGGATAAGCGGAAGAGGATGGATGGATGGCATTGCACAGATGAATATCCTCTTAAGTGTAATTAACAGCAAAATAAACTCTTGCTAATGTATTGTTATATACAGTAACCATCATTAAGCTAAGAATGGTTCTTTGCAGGGCGGCACGGTGGCGCAGTGGTAGCGCTGCTGCCTTGCAGTTAGGAGACCCGGGTTCGTGGGTCCTCCCTCGTGGAGTTTGCATGTTCTCCCGTGTCTGCGTGGGTTTCCTCGGGCGCTCCGGTTTCCTCCCACAATCCAAAGACATGCAGGTTAGGTGGATTGGCGATTCTAAATTGGCCCTAGTGTGTGCTTGGTGGGTGGGTGTGTTTGTGTGTGTCCTGCGGTGGGTTGGCACCCTGCCCAGGATTGGTTCCTGCCTTGTGCCCTGTGTTGGCTGGGATTGGCTCCAGTAGACCCCCGTGACCCTATTCGGATTCAGCGGGTTGGAAAATGGATGGATGGTTCTTTGCAATAGTAAGATTGGAATAAAGACTGCAGTCAGGATTCTAGAGTGCTACATCTTCCCTGTTCTCATATATGGATCAGAGTGTTTGACATTTTCACCAACTATGGAAAAGAAAATGGTGTCAGCCGAGTTGTGGTTCTGAAGGTGCATTATGAAAATCAGCTGGACATGCCACACTACCAGTGGGGGAGGTTCTGTTACAATCTAGCTATAGAAAAGACTGATAACCAGAAAGTGTCAGATGGAGTTTTTCAACCACACAATGAGAAAAGAAGGTATGTAAAATATAGTAGTTACATGAAAAGACAAAAGAAGAAGTCTCTGATTGGATGACAATGGCCAGTTTGAAGTTTACTCATGCGTCACAGATCAGAGAGTTATGGAAGTCATGGTCATTAATGTCCTGATTGAATTTGGTACTTAGAATATACAGTAACAGTATATAAATAATGCTGCAGATGTATTTTTGCAATGTCTAAACTAAAGCAGCATTACCAAACCACCTTTACATAATCTAGTGACAGACCAAGTATCAGTACACAATGTAATGTGAGGAAATATCAAGACACTAGCATATCTGTTGCTACCATAGCAGTCTTATTTTGTTACTACTGTGTAAGCAGTGACCTAGAAACTATTGAAATCATCAGAAAAAAGATTGAAATGTAGAGATGTCAGGTAATTGAAAGGAACTACTCTGGACATCTCTCACCTAGGAGGTTTTGTGTTGCCGATGTGCTTGCATTGCTTGTGCATTAGCGGTTAAGCGACCTCAGATGTTTCGTTTTGCTGTCATGCTCGCCTCGCTTGTGAATTTGCTGCGGGAGGAAAAGTAAAAGAGATACTGTTTTGCCGATGTGCTCACCTTGCTTCTGTATTAGCAGTTAAGCCAGTGACGACATGCTGGCCTCGCTTGTGAATCCTCAGAGGTGGAGCCCTTACCCCGACTCCACCTCTCACTTCCAGGCCGGACAGACAGATATACACACACTTCCATGTGTAGACGTTTATATATAAGATTACTATTTTTTGCCCGCATATTAAAGAAGATGAAAATATCCAAGTCACTGAATATCCCTTGAAGTAAACTATTGCAACATCATGTCACCTATCTTGAAATGACCCATTCCGTCTTTTGTGCCTGCATGTGTTTTTTCTTTCGACAGTACAAATTGCTGCAGTTAAATATTACTGGCAATTCTATTTACTTGTTGTATGTACAACAAGAACTTTATAATGCTTCTGGATATTTCCTTTCTCATGTGGTATCAAGTAGTGAATCTTTTATTAATTTTCAGACCACAGTCTTCCAGTATTTTTTTTGGATTCCCTGAAATCTCTTAGCTCTTGGACCGTGTAGCCCAACTATTTTAAGAAATTACAATGCCGAGAATTAAACCAAAAAGTATGAATATGTCAAGAGGTGCCATAAATGAAAAATTTAAGTTAAAATCCATTCTGCACAGAACATTTTTTGTGTATGTAAAATATAATGGTTTTCTGATGTCTGGTCCATCTTTGGTGATGATATACATTATCCTCTCTTGTTTCAGTGCCAACTAAAATGAATTTTTTCTTTGTATAGTCCTGGGGGTCTATTGTGGCTGCAGGATTTTTGTTCCAAACAGTTTCACAATCAGTGAGTCATGCACCTCTAACTGATTTAATTTTTTCCTTCTCTTACTTTTTATTTTGGAAAGAAAAATAGTGCAATATTTGCACTTACAAGAAATCAAGAAGTACTTGAATTTTTGCCATAGCTTCATATTCATAAGTTTGTTTCACCATTTTCTATTTAATTCACCTCTTTCTGTGGTGTTTGAACTCTTTAACTGTACCCAAATAATGACAATTAATGATGACCAGAGTAGGCACCTGGACAAATGAAACTGAATACTACAAAGGCTGCAGAAACCTCATGTCAGACCCACTGCACTGCCTATTAATGACATTAAAAATTTTAAAAATATTAAAAGTAAGGGTGTTGCAATGGTAGCACTCCAGCTTGTGTGATGAACTGGGAATCCCAATAGCACATAAATCCTGAAAATACTTCCAAAATTGCCCACTGGAAGGATTTACTGTTGTAACCCAGCTAGACATAAAAAAGGGTCTCAAAGAATCTTTGTAAAATAAAAGATTTATTTTTTAACAAAAATGCTTTATAGCACAAGAAGCTGAATAGAACACAAAAAGGAATTGCCTGAGAAGGCAAGGCAATCCAAAGCGAACACAGTCTTCATGCAGAATCCCAAGACAATTAAAAATAAAGCTGAAGGTCAAAATATTCCAACATCTCACAATAAGCACAAGGCACAGCAAAAAATGCAGAACTCACCCACAACTCCCTAGCGTATTCAAAATGAAGCATCAGGAACTATGGGAGAATCTCCAGATTTATAGGGTGGAGGACAGGTCTTGGGGAACCACTCACAAACACAAGCAAGGTATTAAAACATAGACAAAATGAAAAACAAAGAATACAAATAAACACAAGCAATATTCATTTAAACAAATGGATAAAAATTAACAGAAAGGATATACAGCAAAGATTTCAACTACAGCCAGAGGAGAAACCCTGGCTGAAACATGACACCTTGCAATATGGAGACATAGGTTTGCGTTCTGGGTCCTCCCTTTGTGGAGTTTTCCTATTCTCTCTGTGTCCATGTGGGTTTCCTCTGGCTGCTCCGTTTTCCTCCCACAGTCCAAAGTATGCAGGTTAGGTGGTGCTAAATTGGCCCTAGTATATACATGGTGTGTGTGTGACTGTGTTCACCATGAGATGGGCTGGCATCCACACAGAGATTGTTCCTGCCCTGAGCCCTATGCTTGCTTGGTTGGGATCCAGCCTCCTGTGACCCTACTCAGAATTAGGAGGATTTAGAAAATGGTATGGTATTAAAAAGTAAATTAAAAAGAAATCTTATGTTATCTTATCTAATACACTTAAATGTTCACTTTTTTCATTCCATACTCTGTTTAACATAACCTGTTTCGTATTAATTGTTTGTTTGTGTTATGTGAGCTACACTTTCTGTATGAAAATGTTGCTATATAAAAAAGTGTTGTTTTTGGACATTCATAGAAAACATAGAAACTAACAGAGAAATAGTGTGTTTACAATACAGAAAGTCCAAAGAAAAACAACTTGGCTGACTTTATGATTGCAAGGTATGAACTATGAGAAAATATTGAAAGAGTTGAACCTTTTCACTTTCTGCAAATTGAGACTAAGATCTGAGATGAGTGAAGTGTTTCAAATTATGAAGGGGATTAGCGCAGTAGATGCAAGCTGTTATTTAAAAAATAGTTTTTAAAATATGGAAATTCTTTATAGGCACAAACTTTTTAAGGGTATTTTTCACAAACAGAACGTGTTTTTCCACTCAGAGAACCACAGACACATGGAATAAGTTATCAAAGTGGAGTGGTAGACAGCAGGACTTTGGGGACCCTCAAAACCTGACTCAGTGTTATTCTGGAAAATTAGGCAAATACAGCTGTTCAAGGCTAAATGGTTTTGCCATTTCAGTTTAGGTTTACAGTAAAATATGCATATTCTATTATTTGACATGTGTCTTGTTTCTGGCTAAGAGATTGGTAACACCTAGACGTGTGTCACAATAGTTTGTTTCTTTCCATGTTCAATCATAACTGTTGCCTGTCAGAGGTGTTTATTGGTCACATATCTGAAGATAGATAGATAGATAGATAGATAGATAGATAGATAGATAGATAGATAGATAGATAGATAGATAGATAGATAGATAGATAGATAGATAGAATAATTAAGCAAAGATTGCAAGATGAAGACTTTGTCTTTTGGGAGTATGCAAAACAATTCTCCAAAACAAAAAACTAATACCAACACGTAATATCAGGAAGAAAATCAAAGCAAGCAATGTAAACTAACAGCAGTCTAACAGTAATGTGAAAAAAGTCCTAACATTAACTAGAAATTTCTTTCCATAATTTTTGAAGAGTATGTTTGTTATTTTGTTAATCCAAAATCTTGGATGTTAGATAATGTGTCAAGTCATGTGTTTAGAAATTGATAAAACAACCATAAACAATATGGATGTACTCTGAGAAAACTATCTGAAAATGGAGGTGGCCACAAAAACAACAAACAAATGGTGAATGTTAACAGAATATAAATGAAAATGTTAAAAAAAAAGATTTGTAACAATAAATAGTACAAATATGTTCCCAGACATACTGTACAGGCCAAAAGTTTGGACACACCTCCTCATTCAATGTGTTTTCTTTATTTTCATGACCATTTACAGCACTCCATCACTCTCCTTCTTGGTCAAATAGCCCTTACACAGCCTGGAGGTGTGTTTGGGGTCATTGTCCTGTTGAAAAATAAACGATCGTCCAACTAACCTGACTTCTGCACAACACAATTGCTGGTCCCAACCCCATTGATAAAGCAAGAAATTCCACTAAATAACCCTGATAAGGCACACCTGTGAAGTGAAAACCATTTCAGGTGACTACCTGTTGAAGCTCATCGAGAGAATGGCAAGAGTGTGCAAAGCAGTAATCAGAGCAAAGGGTGGCTATTTTGAAGAAACTAGAATATAAAACATGTTTTCAGTTATTTCACCTTTTTTTGTTAAGTACATAACCCCACATGTGTTCATTCATAGTTTTGATGCCTTCAGTGAGAATCTACCAATGTAAATGGTCATGAAAATAAAGAAAACACATTGAATGAGGAGGTGTGTCCAAACTTTTGGCCTGTATTGTACATTCATTATAGACATAGATAGATAGATAGATAGATAGATAGATAGATAGATAGATAGATAGATAGATAGATAGATAGATAGATAGATAGATAGATAGATAGATAAGGACAGTTATCAGCACAGTTGCCAAATGTCAAATGAAAAATGTGGTAATCAGAGTGGACATATAAAGAATTAGTTATAGCCACAAGTACTAAACAAGTAAGAATATGTATGTCTGGCATAACTGCGATGGGCTGGCACCCTGCCTGGGGTTTGTTTCCTGCCTTGCGCCCTGTGTTAGCTGGGATTGTAATATTTTAAAATATGTTCCTAAAATTGCATTTTATAGAATGCAGACTCCAGCTGCCTTTAGTAGTTGGAAGCACACAATGAAGAGTTAAAATTGGTTCTGAAGTCCCAAACTAAAATTGTTGGCTGCATTCGAACATGATAGATCGTGGATCCTTGTGGTGTTTTGCAGATGAAGTAAAGTGTCATAGAAGTATTAAATAATTATAATCTTTAGATACTACAGCCATTAGGTTACTTTTATTGTAATGGAAATATCGACTACACATTTAGTCAGTGTAGTATAAATTGTCAGCAAGCTAGCTTTCCTATATTTCAACGTCAGTTAAGTGTCTTTTCTCTTTTAACGTTTACAGACATGAACATCATGTCACTTAGACGCTTCAGTTTCAAGGAGCAGGAGAAGTGAGGTGCTGGAACTGAGGCCTGCACAAGGAGTGTGGGATGAGACAGAGGCAGAAATCAGACTGTAAATATAAGAGACCCTCCCCTGCATTCTCGTACAGTAAGGAATGGTACTAACCTTGTACAGTGATGAATAAATAAACAGTATCATTACTACCATATTCAATTAAAAAATATATCATCGTTAGTAATAGTAATACTCGGTCTTTCTTCCCCTCCTAAATCTGACCCTTCCCCTTCCTATGTCCTACAGCGAGGTGTACTTGCTTCAGGAGATTTTGGAATTTCAAAAATGTATCCAGCACACTGTATTCAAGATATATCAATGAAAATTGCGCTGTCCCAACAAATTTCTTTGAAGAGTAAGTGTGCAAATTTCAACAAAATCGGTCCACTGGAAGCCAAGTTGTTTCATATGGACAGACAAACAAATAAACATGGCTATCGCAGTAGGTGCTTTTCATACTATATGCAAACGCACCTTAAAAAAAACAAAATTTACATTCACAGAAGCAGACCTGGAATCAAGATATTTGAAAGGCCTGAGGATGCCTGACTGTTTATCCTATTGTCATGCTTATGTTGAAACTACAAAGCTACCCTTGTTCCTTCCCCAAAATTCATTGCGCAATCAACAACATAATCCTTTTAAGGGGTTTTGCTCCTGACAGTATCGCACTTGCTTTGAAAATGCCACAATAACCGAAAAGCGTAACTCCAGCAGTGGTATTATGGTTAAAAACAAATCATTGCTTGTAGTGACACACAGAGGGTAATGTAACTTGGACAAATTAACACATAACCCAAACTACTATAATCAGTCAACAGTGTTACTAAAGGAGACATATTACAATGGACAGTTAATTGAGATCAGAATTTTGGGAAGTTAAAATGTATTACAGTGCTTTTTGACAAAGTCTCCCATATTTAACTTTTATAAAAAAATAATTTTAGTCATTGTTTCATATTTTTTCACATTCTGCTGTATTTCACATCATGATTTGCATTAAAGGGTGCTTTCTCATTGCATCTTTTTGCTGTACAAGCATCAATTCATGACATGTCAAAACCAATTTAAAATAAAGACATTGTTTACAACTTCAAGTTTCTGACTATGTACTCGAGATGATGATTTCTTATTTGTGTTCCAAAAGATGTCATAACTGACAAATAGCAAATAAATTATACTCTCCCAAAACTGGCGTTTCTTGCTTATTGTTTTGTCTACAGATAAACTGTATGTACATCATTTCAGTTTTGAATCTCTGTTAGGAAAGCATTACTCATTTCAATGAAACATTTCAAACAAGCATTTTGGTAATTAAAATCACAGAATTAAAGGTAAACTCTGAAGGTTTACTGTATGTTTTTGAATTGAATAGTCATAATGAAACAATTCCACTATATAATGCTGTATACAAATCCATCCAATATCATAATTTGCTGTAACTAAAACAGGCTATTTTTGAATTTGAACTCAAACTGGCAATAATGGGCACAAAACATTAAGAAACCTTTGAAAGGATAACTTTGGATATAAAATGTTTAATTAGTAATCTCTATAGTTCATAAAAATTATATTACAGATAGTTGTCTTTTTTGTTCAGTGGATCAGTTTGTATCACTCTGAAACTGGCCATCGCTTGCATTATGCTGAAATGGTCTTGTTCATATTTTTGAACGGCAACTTTCCAATTTAGAAGTATTCGTGGAATTAGCAAGGCCAAAAATGTTCTGGTTTCATTTGAAGAGCCACTGTACAACACACGGCACTGTTCACATAAAACATGCTGATAGCAAACCCCCCAAGGCACCGGAATACACTAATGATGCTTTATAATTGTGTGGACAGATGAGATTTTCTCAAGTATGGCCTTTCATCTATTTACCTCGGCACACAACTTTATGAGAAGGCTCATTAAATCTGTGTCACTAGAGCTGTGACTTTTTTAAAAACTCCTTTGAGCTCAGCATTCAAACGCAAGTTAACAACATTGCTTTCAGAATTATCCATCACTTTCTGAGTATTTTGTCTTAAAACTGTTCTTTCCATTGCAGATCTAACAATTGAAATGACTTTTTAAACCTGTGACTCTATCCTCAGTATCCCTGCAACATGATTAGTAGACACACGGCTGACACATGCTAAACACTTTATCTATTTTGCAGTCACCTTTAATATCCATCTCCTTTCTTTGCAGCTCTAAAACTGATTGTATTGTTCTTCATTTCTTATGTTTTACAAACTGAGAAGCAGATGAGATAATATGAGGATATAGTAATTTCTGTGGATGATAATTAAAATATACTACTAAACTAATGGACTAAAAACTATGCCTCCATGTTCACCTATATACTGCATGATTCCTGAATAAATAAATAAACTAAACCAGACTATGTATTTATGTTTAACCGGAGAAAAGCCTTCTTTCTAGGTTTTCAAAAATTATGCAATACATAGCAGTCTAATTTGTGATGTTGTTAAAAGGCTGGAATTCCCTAGCAGTGTCTGAATAGGATGACATTTGATTTCATCATTTAAGCCCAAACAGTAATTATAGCAAATTACAGCACTGCAGACTGCCAGAGTGTATCCTGGGTAGAAGTGAGAAGCCATCTATGGAGGGAATAACACTCCATCACAGAACACTTCTCATGTGCAGCCACTCACACTCAGTCATTTCTGGCCAACTAAAGGCCATCAATTAATGGAACTTCTATAGGAACAGAGAGTAACCCAAGTAAATAAGAAAAAAAGCGTAAACTCTACAAAGACTACTAAATCCAGGTCAGCTTTATCTAAATATAGTATAATATCAACAGGTCAAGTCTTCACCTATAGCCTGATATGATTGGACATTGGGTTTCTCCGAAAGCCCGTGTTATTCCCTAATTCAACAGAATACACTCCAAAGAGGTTTATTAATGAGTATTGCCTCTCTTTTTTTTTGCCAGTCAATGTGAGCTTGTGCCCATTTATTGTGTGTATTTATTTGGTCAGTGATCTTCCCTATATTAAAGTACAGTCGGTAAATCTGAAACCACTTGATTAGCTATTACATTATGGACTGACATCACTTTTTCACATTGGACCCACTACAGGTGTTTGACAATGATAAAAGACTCAGCTATTAAAAAATAATAAAGTGCATAGCAATCCATTTGGTGCTGTCCCTATGTGACTCCTGTCACCAAGGCATGGCTCCAGGTTACTAGGGGTGTGGTCGTGGAGGTCACAACATGTGACATTGTTAATGTGATGGGTTCAAAGGTTGGCACTGTTGACATGATTCAACCAAGTTTGCAAATAACTCAAAGAAATCTCTGCATATTATTTTTATCATTCTGTTTTGGTGCTTCTGACTCATTTTCATGTCCTTTACTTTGATTTCCAGCTTAGTGATTTGGTTTGACAAAATATTGATCAGTTTCTCAGTGTCAACTCTCTTTCTGGTGTTTTTACATTTTTGCCCTTCATCATCTCCATTATTCAATAAGTTAGTCAGTTTTTCAGAGCAGAAAATAACAATAAGCTGCCTGCTGAGGCTTTAACTTATGCTCATTTTTGTTTAATTCATTTTGAATATTGGATTTTGGACTTGTTTTTTTTTTTTGTGGGGGTTACAGGCCAGGTTTTGGTTACTTTCTGGTTTGCTGCTTAGATTCTTTATACTTTTGATCTCATTTTTTGAATATTTTGTTGATAAAATTATTAAAAATAACAAGTTAGTTTTTGTTATTTAGGCCAGGGGATGTAACAGTTCCTGTATCCTTTTTGAATTTTTTAGCTCATTTTGGTTTCTACAGACTGTGAAGTCTGCTTCTTGAGTTTGGAGCCAGGTTTATTTTGTGTCTGTATTTTCAATGAAATCTAATCTAATTTAATATAAGCTCTTTTTGAGTTTTGAAATATGGGCAAATCATAACAAGTAAGGTACAGTCCTCCTTAATTATCATGGATGGTTAAGGGACATATGTGTCTGTCATTCAGAACTCATTCCAGGATTCAGTACTTAACAAATTAATTAGTATAGTGTGGAGCCAACCTGGACACAGACAGGCGGACATGTTGTTTTTCAACCACCACACGTTTATTTACACTATTTACAGACAATAAACTGGTCACCAAGACCCCAGCCAATGGTCACTAAGACCCAGTTCAGTGCACAATACCCCAATACAAAGTCCTGGCCACATATGCCATTCTTCGAGCCGCCTCCACACCTCCTCTGTGATCGTCCTTCCTCCTCCCGACTCCAGCCCTGAATGAATGGAGACGGCCCCTTTTATATGGTTCCCGGATGAGCACCAGGTGTTCCCGGCATTCCTCCCTTGACCACGCCCCAGCGTGGCGGAAGTGCCGGTTGTCCTCCAGGCAACTTCCCGGGTGTCTCCCAAAGTCTTCCCCCCAGCACTTCCTGGTGTGGCGGAAGTGCTGGGGCAACAGGTCCCCAAGGCATTGGGGCGCTTCCTGGCGGTGACCACGGGCCCCTACAAGGCGGAGCTTCCATGCCCTGTACCCGTGACCCCCAAAGCAAGCAGGAAGGCAGCCGCTACATGGTCCAAGATGGGTGCACGCCCACTTCCAGTCTTCCAAGGCATCCCGGCCGGGTCATCACCCCTGGCATTCACGACAATAGCTAGACTTTTAAGAGCTGGTGTGGTTTTCTACTGTATTTTTGGCAAACAATAGTTCTATTATTTCTTCATTTCAAATAATGTAAAGCAGGGACGTCATTTGAATGAAACTGTGTGATATCCAAAGTATCCTAGAAAAGACAAAGCTATGTGCAGTACAAGGAATGTAAAAATCACAGAATATGGTAAAACTGAGAAAACAGGATGGATAACATAGAAAAGACTGATTGGCAAAATAATGCATTTTATTATTTTAGAAAGTATTCAAATTTGGAAAAGTAATGAAGATTCTCAAACAGCACAGGATTATGAACATTTTGAGAATTTGCTTCTTTATCTTAAAATAAGCTTATCTGATTAAAATGAAAGGTACATTGGAGTTCTATGGAAGCAAATACTATGAGAGTATTTTGGGAATTGTCAGGTAAATATTAATTAAATTAGAGCAGCCAGATTTGGATCTTTTTTAAACAAATGACATATTTTTCAGAGGTTTCTTCTACATGCACATTTACCTTTTTGACTGATGTCTTTATCCAAGGCAACTTACAATATTTACGATACAACTGGTAACATTTATTTTAGTTTTCCAATTGGAACTCAGACAGGTCACACAGTGTCAGTGGTGGGATATGACCACACAACCTCAAGGCTTGAAGTTCAAAGGCCTTAACCACTACATCACACTGCCTGCCTACATGCACTGTGGCAATATTCTGCACTGGGTACATATCACATGCCCTTTTCCATGCAATTAATTGAAAACTCTTGTGTATTATCAGTTTAATTGAAAGATGTGATTGCTTTCAAGGTCTGCCAAAGGAACATACTTGAATCAGCACAAGACACCAAACAACCTGACAGTATATGATTTTAGTCAATACTTAGAGTTTGTAACCATAGGCAAACAGATGAATATATTTTAATTGGATAACTGTTAATGTAATCTAAAAATGTAGCAAAAGGGCAGAAAACATAGCACTTTCAGTGTTGCTCCAAGAGAATGACAAGATTCATGATTTTCTCTGCCCCACTACCTAAACAAGATCTCTAAGTACATAATCTACTTCACTATTGTTGACAAGAATATGAGCACAACTCATATTTGATAGACAAGTGGGTGACACCTCTTCTTCATTTACTTTCTTTATTTGTTTCTCTACTTTTGATCTTTTGGGCCTACCAAATTACATTGTTTACCTCTTTTGACTTGATATGGCTTTGTTCAATTTGTTGCACTTCAGTCTGCCTAATAATCATTAACTATCCTTAGCTTACTACTGTATTACAGATTTCATCATAGTGCTGGTTTTTCATACTTTTCTTACACACTTGAATGAAAACATTAACTCGTTTCTTCCAGGGAACAGCTTGCATTACAATATACATCCTTCCATTCCATAAAATTCACTTTCCCAGTCTTGACCGAATGCCTTTGCCATCCATATAAGTCCACCTGTCAGGGTCCACCTCTTTATCGGAAGACAGATTTGTTCAAACTTAATGCCCGATACATAAATCACAAACCTTTCTTAGGTCTAAGAGTACTATTGAATAGATGTTATTTAAGATTTCTAATTTATTCAAACTAAGAAAGAAATAATAATGTGGGGAGAATCTGGCACAATGGTTAACACTGTTGCCTCACCATTCCAATAAAATGGGTAATAGTATCTGCATGGCCACTTTTTGTGTGAGTTTCCCTTAATTCCTGTGTCTGCATGGGTTTGTCTTCAAGTACTGGCAACTCTAAATGGGTTGGCTGCTTTGCTTCCGGGAAAAGGCCCCAGTTCGCTGCAAGCTTAAAATTGGTTCAATATGTGAATAGGTATTTTTTATATTAAAAACTAATTAAGAAAAAGTTTAAGAAATTATTTCAGATATTGAAGTCAATGTATGTAACAGTTTTAAATCTGAGTCCAGAATGGGTATCCAGACAGCATGCAGATAGCTCATAGACCTAGACTGATGCATTTTCATTTATCATTTGCAGCTTTTAAATTAAAATGGAAAATGAATAGTAATCAGAACCAGATAACAGATGGAAACTATAGCAAAGATTCTGACAGTTTAAAGCATCACCGGAGACCTTCAAATTTATTACTGAAAACAATTCAGGAGTGTTGCTCTTATCTTTAGTCTCTGATAATTTTCTGAAATAATGCATATCAGAAGATTGGAGCAACACTCCAGTACAAATATCCACTTCCCCAGGCACTCTTCTTTGCTTCATTAAACTCTCTTGACTGTTTTCACTTTTTCTCATTAATTTACGTGTGCAAATGATCTCTTATTGACCAGAATGAAGATAACAATATATAATCTAGGTCTGTGGTCACCAAACTCAGACCCGGGGACCCACTATAGGTGCAGGTTTTTGTTCCACCCAGATTCACAGTCAGTGATAACAACTGCTCTCATTTAATTAGCTGGTCTTATTAGCTCACTTACTCTGTATTCAGCAAAGCACAGCAGTATGATTTTTACATGTATCAGACCTTTAGAATACATGTGTGTAAATGAGAGGTAGGTTAATGGAATGGTGAGGATGCAGAGAGTAGAGTTGGAGAAGATGGATGAGTTTAAATACTTGGGATCAACAGTACCGAATTATGGGGATTGAGGAAGAGAGGTGTAAAAGAGAGTGCAGGCAGGGTGAAATGGATGGAGAAGAGTGTCAGGAGTGATTTGTGACAGACAGATATCAGCAAGACTGAAAGGGAAGGTCTACAGGACAGTAGTGAGACCATCTATGTTATATGGGTTGGAGACAGTGGCACTGACCAGAAAGCAGGAGACAGAGCTGGAAGTAGCAGAGTTAAAGATGCTAAGATTTGCATTGGCTGTGATGAGGATGAACAGGATTAGAAATGAGTACATTAGAGGGTGAGCTCAGGTTGGACGTTTGGGAGACAAAGTCAGAGAAGTGAAATTGCGTTGCTTTGGACATGTGCAGAGGAGAGATGCTAGGTATATTGGGAGAAAGATGTTAAAGATAGAGCTTCCAGGCAAGAGGAAAAGAGGAAGACCTAAGAGAAGGTTTATGGATGTGGTGAGAGAGGACATGCAAGTGGTGGATGAGAAAAAGTAACATGCAGAAGACAGGAAGATATGGAGCAAGATGATCCGTTGTGGCGATCCCTAATGGGAGCAGCCGAAAGAAGAAGAAGAAGACCTTTAAAAATTTTTGGATTTTTTCTATAGCTTTAAATTCTTAACCCTCTTGTGTTGTTTTCCTATTTTTTGCCCTTTTTCTGCATAGTTTGATTCCTTCATTGCATCCTAATAATGACATTTAACAACAAGCAGAGCAGACACCCAGGCAAACTACTTCAGCATCATACACACTATATAGTAGATAATGGATTAAATAACCAGAACACTTGGAAAAGCTGAATGAAAATCAAGGTGAAAATATTGTTAAAAAGATCTCTCTATTAAAAAAGGTGACGATACATGATCTTTTCTGAAGTTCTCGGAAGACATTTAAAAGACCCGCGAGACAAAAGAGACTTGCCACGGAGCGTCTCGCAGGGACCGTTAAAATGAGACTTGGTGCCAAGAGATTGTCCCAGAGTTGTCTTGTGGGGATGTGGAACATGAGATTCTTGCAAGACATGCCCTACTTACAATAGATATCATATAAGAGCACACCCATCAAAAAACACTCAGTCGTGTAAAAGCACGTAGCACACACACATCCTGCGCTCTCAGCACATATAAAGAGTATAAGGACAATACGGAGAATAGAGACCCAAAGGCGTTGGAAAGAAAAAAAGGGCGATAAGAGATTATGAAAGCAGTGGAATTCGAAAAGCTCAAACAAATGATGGCACAATACACATGCTGAGAAAGGTACAGAATATGAAAGTAGTAAAATTCGAAAGTATTGTAGTGTCCCAGCCAGGTTTAGGCCTTTTTGGTTTTAAGTGACTGTTCGGTCCGATTGAGGGAACGGCACAACACGGAAGACTGATAGCGGGGTATTGATTGATGCGGTAAGGGGGGCGAGACCCATGGGAGGAGGGGTTGGAGAAGGTGCTAGAAAGTTGTGTTTGGGGTTAGGAAGTTGGCAATTGTTCAAGTAAAACTTTTGTGACACTTTATCATGTCAGTCGCTACAGTATCAAAGAAAAGATAGAAAAGATCGCATTACCGCAAACAAAATGTGATTAATCATCAAAACCAGGTGTAACTGAAAAAATAGCAGGGCAAATCGAGGTCAGAAGTAAAAGACAAAGAGTAGACAACAACGTCTTTTTGCATTTGCATCATTCAATGCACAAAACATGGATTTACACAATAATGGACCATACACTATGAGAATATGTGGTCCCGGAACAGTTAAAGCAACAACAAGTTGAATTTCAAAGAATACACAATTCGGTCAGGTGTATATTGATTGAGAAGCGATGCAAATTTTAACAGGCAAAAAGAAAGGTAATGTATATATTCAAGGAATAGCATTACACACCAAAGGAGATTGTGATATGCCATTTGTATTGAAATGCTTACAGTTTACCGTGAGAATAGCTTTTGGTATGACAATCAATAAATCACAGGGACAAACATTAGAAAAAGTCGGATTATTTATTATAGAAACAGAAACAATACTCACTCACGGGCAGTTGCGTTGTCACAATGTGTCTCCAAAAAATATTGTTTTTAATGAAGCTTTAAAGTAAAAATGCAAATAATGAAATTGAAACAATTCCAAAGAAAAAAAAAATGTAAATTGTATATCCGATTATCCAGACACAGGGGTTGGCGAGCGAAGCGAGCATGCGGCAAAGCCCCCTAGTTTTTAAAAAAAGTATCCCCATATAACTAAAAAATAAAATTTACCAAACAAATGTAATTTCTACATGTCCCCAAATGCAATACTGTATCAAAAAAAATAGTGAAACTATATAATATTTAAAGTGAATATTAAGTTCCCAAAATAAATCTATGATCCATAAAAATATTTACAAAGAGAAAAATCACAGTATATACAAAAAGACCAAAAAGTGCACCACAAACCCAGAAAATAGCAGAAAATAAGCAATAATTGCAAGGAATGTCTTTTCAGACAGGAGTTCCATATTGAACTGAACTAAAAATGGCTGAAGTTCTGATTATATGTCCTTCTGGCAGGAAGAGGTGGGTCCAGGCGGACAGACAGTGGAAGTAATGTCAGAGATGTTACAGCTGTCAATCATCTGGTCTTCAGAAGGAGGAAAAGAACAGACATTAGAAAAAAGTGCTAACCCCTGGAGTGGCTGGTAATTACAATCATCAGATCCCTTAACACGAGAATTACCGGAGCCTACGAAAAAACTAAAATAAAACTAAATAAATTTGTACCTTTTCTGAAAGTATTTCTGTGATACTTCAGGCTTCATACATTATATAGTTTATTCCTACATCTTGTCATCTACAAGTAGAATATAAAAAACGTTTCTGTTTTAACAATGTGTTTACACAGATTACTGTAGAAACGGAACAGAAATGAAATGCGTGTGTTCCAAACAACAATCTATTATTTCCACTCTAAAACTCCACTTCAATCCTAGAAAATCAATCAAGGCATGAGCTGGGAGAAGTTTGTGCACGTTCTAAGTCAGTGGGGGGATGGAATAGCCGGCTGCTAGCAGCCTGATTTTTATCAGCACATTTAGATGACAAAAGAGGCTGGTGGAGAGCTGTGAACGAGTTTAAGAAGCGATTTAAGGTGGGACGGATTTACAAGTTTTTTCGTAGGCTCTGGTAATTCTAATGCCCAAACCATTGAGGCCATGAATATGAGAGAGACAGAGCACTGGCGCTGGCATGGAGAGAACCTTTAAAATGGAGGACACATGTATCTGACTCCTTTTGAAGTGCTATCCACTGGAGAGGTGCATGTTCCGTCACTAGAGTGAACTTACGGCCCAGGAGGCCGGTTGGTTAATAGCCCACTTTATCGCCAAGGATTCTTTTTCCACTGCCACGTACCTGATTTCCCGATCCAGTAGTTTCCGGCTCAGGACCATGATTGAATGTTGAACACCGTTGATTCTTTTGCTCAGCATGGCACCAAGACCTGTGTCCGAAGCGTCACTCTGAAAAATAAAAGGCAGAGAAAAGTCAGGAGTCAATAATACAGGTGGTGACATAAGGGCATGTTTTAAGTCACAGAATGCAGTCTCTGTTTAACATACCACTGTGTTAGAGGCCTGCTTCTTCTCCAGATCAGTCAAGAGAGCCACCCTCTTGGAGAAGCAAGGGACAAACCTAAGAAGGCTTGAATCTGCCTCTTTGTCTTCAGAAGGGTCCATTTTGGCATCAACTTTGGAACAATGTAGTTGGACGGTACCCCTACAAACTAAGTAGCCTAAATACTTTGCCTCGGTCACATCAAAATAACATTTCTTGGCATTAAACCTAAGGCCCGCTTTGCTGAGTGCCAGGAGTACAGAACAGAAGTGCTGTACGTGTTCTTCCCATGTGCTGGAATAGATGACAGTGCCATTCAGATAGATGGCACTATAGGAATTATGGGGTTGGAGCACTCTATCCGCAATTTGCTGGAAGGTTGCTGGAGCCCCGTGCCATTCAAATGGGGGAATACAATACTGCCAATTGCCACCAGGAGTGCTAAATGTGGTCTTCTCCTTTGCAGATTCTGTTAAAGGAATTTGCCAGATAACCTTTTTTCATGTCAAGTGTGGTCAAATATTGAGACTTTCAGGGCCACTCAAGGAGTTTGTCCACTAATGGCAAACTAAGAGGCTTGATTAAGTTGACAGAGGTCACTGCAAAAGCAGAACCTTCCATCAGGCTTTGGCACCAAGACAATGGAACTAGACCAGGGACTTAAACTTTTCTCTATTACACCAGGATCTAGCATGCTCTTAATATCAAGCTCAAGTTCTGCTCTCTTTGCATCCAGGAGGCAATAAGAGTGTTCTTGCACAATGACCCTAGGTTCAGTGATAATGTCATGCACAATCAGGGAAGTTTTTCCAGGTCACTCATCCACTACTTCTGGGACAATCAAGATGGCTGCTTTGAGCTTTTGTTATTTGGGGGTCAAATTTGTACCAAAATTAATGGTTATTTTCGAAGCATAGAATGAACAAGGTTGTCCACAGTAGGGATTAAGTTCCCTGTCCTTCCATGGTTTCAACAAATTGACATATTATACTTGTTTAGCTGGTCAATGATTCAGGTGTTTAACCAAATAATCGACCAGTCCCTTCACTTTCCATCATCCAGTCTGCAGAGGGATGAAGAGAACAAGCATTAGAACATAGCATCAACGCCTGGAGCAGAGGGTAAATACAATCGTCAGAGCCCCTAAGCTGACCCCTGTGCATGAAAATAACATATCTATGTTTTTGTTGCTACTCTGCATGCTCCCTTTTGTTTTACTCCACTCCCTTGTTATTTGCGGTAATTATTCTTGTTCAGATCGTATTTCCTACCAATCTTTAGAGATGTAGAGCCTAGAAGAGAAGCAAAGAAACATTCTTCCACACAACTGGCAAAGATGTTAGGAAAGATGGATTCCAAAGTTGTACCCATGGTGGTTTTGCTTACTTGTATCATACAAATGCCTGTGAAAGTTAAGACACCTTCAAAATGTATGTTAATTCTTCCAGTCTAATGACATTCAGCATGGAAAGTCCTGTTTTTATTAAAGATGTGGAATGATGAGGAATGGTGAAAAGACAGAAGAGATGCCTGTACTGAATATAAAGCAATTGAAACCCTGATACTGAAATCTATCACACATGTATTATGAAGGTAGACCATTAAAAATTAAGTAATTTTGCAATCAGGGAAAGCTGGATAATAGATTACTGGTGCATTTAATAATTATCCTTTTAATCATAATTTAATTAATCCTAAATGTTATATTTTCAAAATTAAATGTTACATACTTACCAAGACACTAAAACAACAAATGCTGTGATATTAGTTTAGGTATTTGGCAAGACTGCTGGATTGGAAGTGTATACTTTTTAGTTGAAAAAAAGAACAATCTTCAGCTAATGATAAAAAAATAAATCTAACCTTACTGCCTTTTTAATGGTTGCCTCATGTTCTTCTGTTGAATAGAATTAACACCCACTCTAGGAAAGCTGAACCCCAGGAATCAAAGGACCCTGCACATTTGATTAATTTAGCACTTTCCTCATGCTGCATGGGTCTTGCACATGCTGACAGCAGACTGCTGACAAAATTATGGCTCCATTTTACACATAACATCTGTACTCCCTTCTTGACCCGTTTACTTCTTGTTTACAGTGCATTATTTTTACCACTTCTGCTACAACACATTTTGAATATAGAGAACCACAAGTCTGGAAAATTCATGCATCATTCATAGACTCTTGTGATAGTCACCACGTGTTGACAAAAACATCTTATGAAACTTGAATTGTTTTGGAATTGATTTATTTTGGAACAAGTAGCATATAATTAACTGTTTTTGGTCAATCTCTTTTATGTAAGTTTTTTTACATGAGGTTGACTTCTGTCCATGGACATGTCTGAGCCTTTATTCATAAAATGTTTGCATTAGTTACCAAGTCTTGAGGTGTTAAAAGTGATGCAGTACACAGAAGCATTAATAAATACTTTTTGTGTTAAATGAGATTGCATTGCACAACAATATTCTCTAATTTGAAAGGAGGCAGAGCTCAGTCTGATTCTACAGTTGATGAGTAATAACACACTACAGAGAAGGGGCTGTTACAATGATTCTATTTCCTTTGTAGAGGTAATAGTGAATAATAGGTATTACTTGGCTTAGAAATGTGGTTATTCTAGGAGGGCAAATAACTACCAAAATAAGCTATAACTTAATTTTTATATATAAATATTTTTTTCCTTGGAAGGTAGACGAACCTCCCTACCTACCTGTAGCCATAACCTAGGCATGCAGTGAAAGCAAATCAAAGTTTCAAACACAGCTCACAAAATGTAAATGTGCAAGACAAGAGTAAAAAATTCCAGGTATTCTTAAAGTATGTACATTGGAATAAATGAGCAAATTGATGCTGGAGAGATAAGAATCAGTCAGATGATAATAGAAACTACAAAACTATATTTGTATTGAGCTACGATACACCTATAAGAATGTTTGCCATGATATGTTGTCATTAATATAAATGATTTACATAAATTAACCAAATAAAAATATTCTTATATTTTAAATAAGCTGCACTTAGGTCCCAATTCAGGTGGTTCATTGTGTGGGGGGTGCTCAGCGTATGCTCCCAACTTCTCTCTGTCTTTTCAAAAGTATCTAAGGTTATGTATGGATTTGAGGAAATTGCTAAAGTTAGGACACATAGATAGATAGATAGATAGATAGATAGATAGATAGATAGATAGATAGATAGATAGATAGATAGATAGATAGATAGAGTACTTTATTGATTAAGAAAAAAATCACTTGATCTAGCAGCAATACAGATTAAAAATCTGCAATGTAAAAGAATAAAATCATAGTGCAAACAAATACGCAAATACATGTCCCAAGTCTTTACACACAATATACCCAATGTATATCTAATGTACAATTTTCCTGAATAAGCATTATTCCTATGTGAATTTGCCATTTATAACTGGCTAGGAGCTCCAAGATAACAACATCTCATAGAGATAATAGAGAGCAATAGCTGTGACAACCTTCTTTTCTCCCATTTTTTCTAGTAAGTCCAAAAAAAAAGTGTCCCTGTTTATTTTCATCAGAATCCTTTATTGAAAAATCAATGGGTCCAAAAAGGGCATACTGAATTCCTAAACCCTTAACTGTTTTTATTGCTTTTTGCAATTGTAAAATTGCTTGTTAAATGAATTTTGTAAAACTATATGTGAAAGGAAACTCAGCTGCTTTATAATGTTATATTTTACATAACCTACAGAGTGAGATTCACTTGCTGGATAAGGGCAGTTGTGGTATGGTGTTTGTTAGTCTAGTGGGGCAAATATGGATTTCACTGTCCTGTGTAGATGCAAGAATAAATCTAAAATGAACTGATGACACTACATCTAAATGCACTAAAATCACAATATAAATTAAGACTCAGCATCACATGCTTTCTAATGGCATGTTGTTTGTACACTTGATCAGAAAAATTCAAAGGAATTTGAAAAAAAGCTAAATATTCAATGTAGCTAAGCTACAATGAAACAGAACAAAGTGCATTTTTTCTATAATGCATGCTGAATTGTTCTTGTTTTGAAGATAGTAGAAACAGGAGTACTCATGATGCAATGTTTGAGTGAGTAAAAATAAGTAATAACTTTTTCTATTTCTTGTTCATAGATATATGTTTAGACTCATTTTATAAAGAGGCAGATCTAATTGTAAAGTTTTATGCCAACACCATGTCATGTTTTTAAATCAACTTGAATGAATCACATTTAAATCATCCCCCATGACACACCACTATTGCAGGTTCTTTCAGCGGTCCATGAATTGTCTGGGATATCATTAGTTGACAGTTCTTCATTATTTGCAACATAATTTTTGTAAAGAGATGTTTATAAAAGTTGTAAATATTAAAACATAGTTTTATTGAAAGATTTAATTTTGATGGGTGGCATGGTGATGCAGTCTGCTGCCTTGCAGTAGTGAAGTTTGCATGTTCTCCTTGTCTACATTGGTTTTCTCCAGGTGCTCTGGTCTCCTCACAGTCCAAAGACATACAGATTAGTTGAACTGGTGACACTAAATTGGCCCTAGTGTCTCGTTGGTTTATGGATGCATGTGTTTGTTTGCCCTGTGGTGGACTGGCGTCCTGTCCAGGGTTTGTTCCTGCCTTACATCCTATGCTATTTGGGAGAGGCTCCACCACATCCTGTGATCCTGATCTTAATTAAGTGAATTAGAAAATGACATGAAATTTCATGTTGCTCCACTTTGACTTACTTCGCTAAAATCACTTTAGGATAGATTGTCTTCTATATTTTACTATTCAAGACATAGTCTCAAACTAATATATATTTTAACTGCAGGTTACACAGCTCCTAGACAATACTCTCACATATTCAGCATAGTAATCAACACAGAGTGGAAAGTGTTTATAAGTAAACTTTTATTTTTAAAACACGCACATACATCAAGGCAAAAAGTACCCTGACCTGTTCTAACAGCTAAAATCATTCTAAAGCCATTGGTAACACTTAAGAAAAAGGCTAAAACATAAATCAAAAACTCATATTTAAGATAAAGAAAATAAAACTGAGTCATCAATGATTGTGCCATTTCCCATATGACCTTTGCCCAATTTGCTTATGGTTAACCCCTCCACTTTCCCCTCTGACTTGAATACTTAAAGAAACAAATCTTCTCTCCATTTTGCACTCTTTGCAGCAGTTACCATTTATATGGCTTAAAAGGAAGTAGGTGAATATAATCCTCTTATAAATTATGTTTTGCATGTTTGGCACAAGGTAGAAAAACACCTTGGCTCAGTTCCGCGTTGGCACTTCCTCACAGCACTGTTTAACAGTAGCTCTCTAAACACTGGGGGGCAACCCATCTCCTATCCAACTTGAGCTTCGTGAGGTATCAGCACACTCTGCGATTTGTTTGACGGAACCAGGATTGCTACTTTTCAGTTTCTTAAAGACAAATATACTACACCTTCCTCCTCTTTGTTCTTCTCTTTACAGATTACATCTGTTCTCAGGATGTGTGGAATAAGTTTTTCTGTGCCTGTTCCCAACCACATTATTTGACTATTTTTTTTTTTTTTTTGTTTTCGTTTTCCACTAAATGTGTTTCTTTTTTGTATGCCTTCCTTTGAGATTCCATAATTATACCTGTCCCTATCTCTCAGAAATAGATCACTTGTTTATCCCTGTCAACTCATCCAATGTAAAGTTAGCCTTACAGTTTATCATTACTGTAGAAAGAGTTTCCTGATCGGTTTAGCTCCTGTTCCACTCTGTCACCAGTGCTCCCCTAATGTACCGGGCACTTTTTTCCACACATTCTGGGAATGTCCCACTGTTTCTGTTCTTTAGGCCTCAGTTGCTTCCACACTCTCCTCCATTTTATCTGTCTCCTTTTTATTTATTTTATTCCATGCTCTCCTGTTACTCTATTCCTTTTAGATTTCTCTACTCCTTCTCTCTGTTCATCCCAGTGCATTATTTCATTAGCTACAAAAGCAACCAAAGTTCTTATAGCTTTCCAATGGAAGAACCTTGACCTTGTTACCTTCTCTATCTGGGGGTCTTCTTTCTACAACCTTGTCCTGTTAGGACTGTCAGCTGTACAGATGAGTGGAGAACTAGCTCAAACGATCAGCAAGTGCAAAGATAGTATTTCCATGATTAAATCAAGGATGACAGCAAGCCCATGATTCAACTAAATAAAAATTTACCAATTTTCTCTTGCTCAGCTGGATGTGTGGGTTTCTGGTGACCTGGGTGTTTTATGAATTAAAGTTTTACTTTGTTTTCATTGTACAGCTCCAGGGTGGCGTGGGTGCCAGTGGGGAGGTTTCAAATTTATATATGTAATGTTTTTTTTAAAATTTTGTTATCACCTTCCTATTTTTTGAAATCATATAACAAACTGATCAAAAATGATTTTGCTGTTTCCATGAAATAATTTAAATAATCCATCCATTTTCCAACCTGCTGAATCCGAACACAGGGTCACGGGGGTCTGCTGGAGCCAATCCCAGCCAACACAGGTTGCAAGGCAGAAACCAATCCCAGGCAGGGTGCCAACCACCACAGTAATTTAAATAATAAGTAGCAAAAAAATAAATAAACTAAATTAATTTTAAATCTCCAAGAAAGTTAGAAGTTACTTTATTTACTTTACTTTATTTATTTTTTTCGGGAATTTTTATGTTCAATTCACTGGGGGATAAAATAATACAATCTTAACAACCCCGTTGAAATCTATAATCTCAGTTTAGCATGACATGGCAAAATGAAAAAAAAAGGATAAAAGTAGTTAAAGCTTAGCATCAATTAAAACAAATCGACTTTTGTGTGACATTCCACTCTCAACTGGTGTCATAAGGGACAAAAACAACAGTTTTACATAATGCACCTACTTCACAATCAACACTAAAAATAAAACAATGTCTGCTTCTCTATTAAATGAAAACAGACTCCATCCTCTGATGCACTTTGTCAGTGAAAAGAAAGGAAAAGAAATTAATATTATTGAGCTCTTAATGAAACAAACACACATGATACCAACCAGCCTTCTATGGAACCAAGTCCTAGTAATGCTACCTTTCACAAAGGTAATGCTTTTATTTTTAATTTTTGGTAGCATGTCAGTTCTGTATCTGCAGAGGACAGTCGTATCTAAGGATGACACCTGGGGCTGTGCTGGTACCATTTTGAGCTAACTGAATCTTTAGGAGAGGTCACTAAGCATTTCTATTTTTATTATTATTAATGTTACACTCCAGCTGGAAACTCCATGATCTTTAATCTTTGCAGATAATCTGTTTGCTGAAAAGACAGTCTCCTGCAAGTCCGCTTTACTTGGAATCCAATCCAAGGCTAGTTAGTAATAACCGAGTACACCTGAGACTGCATTTACAGTTTTACTTATCACAAGACATGAAACACAGAAGGCCTGCAGACCTCAGTCAATAATTACGAATGACTGTCTCTATGCTATACCTTCAAACTTTAAGTAAAGACTTCCTGAGCAGAAAAACAACAACAGCATTCAAGCTGAGAAGTGTTGAGAGGTATGCAAGACACATGCAGAGTTGTGCTACTACTCACATCTGTTTCTCGATAACAGCACTGAGATCAGCAATTTCAGTATATACTTAATGGCCACTTTCTTAAGTACACATATTTAATATCAGGTGGTATCCACTTTTGCTTACAGAATAGCCTGAAATTGTTCAAGGATTCACTAAAGTGCTGGGAACCTTTGGTTCATGCTGACTCAACAGTATCATACCATTCCTGCGGATCATTTGGCCAATTATTCATGATGCAAACCCCCTGTTCTATCACAGCCCAAAAGTTAATCCATTAGATTGAGCTCTAAGAACTTTGTAGGCCATTCGAGTAAACCAGCATGTGATGACTGTATCTATGACATGCCATTCATACTAGAAATTTTCATACATGTGATGTATGAGGAACACCAGGAAAGGATTTGGATATAACACCACCACCCAGCTCAAGAAAACAAAAACATAAAAAATGACCACTGACCTTACCTTGCCCCAGCCCTTAGCCCTGTTTCTTTCAGTCCCAAGCAATTAAATCTTAACCACTTGTCAAGATGGCATCAGTTGTCAATTGACCACAGAGGAAGGTGCATCAGTGCTGCTCTACCTGTTTTAATTTTTTTTTTCTTGCTTCTTCTGCCAATAGTGAATTAAACAGGATTAATTGTGGTACCCAGTCCTTTAAATGAGCGCTTCACTGAAAAATTATCTTTTTTTATATGTTACTTATTTATCCCTTGTACTTTGTAGTGGTGGCTGAGAACATTTTTTAATGTCATATTTTTCTGAAGAAATTACATATTGAACATACAACATCAACGGAAACCTGCAGTGATCAGTTCTGGACAAGGGCAAACGATATGAAAATCATCCATGGAAAAAAGAAAAAACTATTCACATGTAACTCGTGTCAAATGATCCACATAATCTTTTATAGAATATTGAAGAATAAAAACATTGTATCCATCCATGGGATACAAGAGACAGAAGTAAGGAACTAGCTGGTGAGTGGCTCTAAAAAGGACAAGTTGGCTTCTTCAGTGCTGCTTTCATTGAGCTACTCAGGTTTTCAGCAGTGACACGTGCTACAAGCTACTTTGTCCTTTTATCCATGCACACTCACCAAAGAAGCTCCACCTCACCAGTTTCCTGGGGTCAGAGGCAACTCATGTACCCCACAAAACTCATATGTCTCACAATCTCCCGCTCTGTGAATTGACCCAACGCCAGGGTCCAAATCAGAGGCTTGCCAAAATCTATTAATCAGGGTCAATAGACTCTAGCAACCACAAGATACATCTAAATTTCTCTTGATGTGCTGTATCTGCATTGTCCCAACTTGCTAGTTACAGGTTGCTTTACAGCCAGTTAGCTTCTCCAGGTATTCCCACCACCTCAGGCAGGTTTTGGCCTCGATTACAGATCTGAACTCTAAGGTCACTACAATATTTATTAACAAGAAAAAATAATAACGCTCCAAAAGTTGTCCAAAAGGAAATCTAGAGTAAAACAAATCCCAATTAGATCTCTAGAGAAAAGATCAATTAACAGAAGAAAAATAGCAAAAACCCATCAAAGAATGAGCACTGCTCACACAAAATCCTCAAAAGTGTACTCAATGAACCACAAGGAACTTGTTGACGCTGATCCATGATGCTATGAGTTAGATTATTCCAGAGTTTGGTGATTCTGTATCTAAAGGAACAGCCTTTCACAGCAGTTTTAGTGATCTTGTGATCATAGTACATTGTATAATGTAAAGGCATTAATAAGCTCAGCAAAATGCCTACTGCATTTAATATCTTTGCAAATTTTGCTTGGATGCAATCAAGTCAAAGGACATTGGGAATTGATGTATACCTTCTTACAGATTTGTAGTACATATTGTTGGGAGCACCAGGTTTTCATTGACAGTTAATCCAGTGACATGTAGTTGTGCTGTGTGCAAATTCAAAAGTTGTTTCTGGTTATGCATGAAATTCAGGACTAGTTCTTGTCTTATATTTAATAATACTTAAGTAGTCTTCTGCTCTGTACCACCTTAACCATCAAAACACAAGCCTAGAAAATAAGGTGGAGACTATAATAGCATTTACAGAATCAATCAGTTAGATGTTAAATGTGCACTCAGAGTCCTGATGAGATGTGTATGTGTAATTTAGAATATCTCATTTGTGAGAACATACTCATTTATTATTAACACATATTCCTTAATGCAGCAATTTTTGATAATTTTCCTCAATATATTTAAAACCTTTACATTCAGTATTAACTTTAAATTGTTTTACCTTCCTTGTAATTTATTGGAAAGAGAATGTCTCCTAGCAATTTCACCACACATCTGGTTTTACTGAACACCCTCTGTCTGCAAGCTTTAAAACTACCTGTTTTCTAATTGTAAGATACAGCTGTATCCCATTAAGTTAATGATCAGCTTTAGTGCTTGAATGGCATTTGAAGGAGATTCAAATATTCCATTAGGTACAAAGGACTTACAGTAAAAGAACTGTTTGAAGTTTATGTGTATTGAAATTTAAGTTGCAGTTTATAATTTTAGCAATAACAAAAAATTAAATAGGATTTATTTGAAAAAGTACATTGTTCTTAGGTAAAAAAAAATTTTTAATCATCCATACATTCATTTTCAAAACCATTACTTCTGCTAGAAGCTGTGCAGAGGGCAGCAATGGGAGCATGGCACAAGTATTCATTTTTATTCTTGTCAAATTACAAAACATAAAAGCTACTACTTTCCAATGTAAACCAGCTCTGAGTTAACTGCATGTGTTGAGATATAAAGTTAATTTTATTGAAAATGTTGCTTTGTTTGCTGTGATCTAAACTTGATTATTTTATTGAATATCATAATTTGCCTTAATCTGCTAAATCCAGATTTGCATCTGTCATTCACTCCATCAAATGTCCATAGAATACCAGTATCTTGTAATTGTCTTAAATACAGCTAATATGTATGTATTTCAGGATTTCCTGTGCTGCCTTACACTTTGTATGCATATGTTTACATTGTTTCTCTTCTATTTATATCAGGGGCCTACTTTATTAAATGTGATCTTGATTCTGATCAGACCTGGCAGCAGATTTGTACATTCACTTGTTTCATTCATTTGAGAGCAGCTTCAGGCTTAAAAAAAAGCGATGATTTTATTGCCCTAAGACAAAAATGCATTTGCCTGAACACTGCATAAACAGTTAAACGTTTGGTAGTAAAGAATTATAATTTGCATATTGCTGCCACCTTAGTTTGTAGTGATATTTACTAACATGTTACAACTATTCTAGTTTGACTAAAATTTAAATGTAATTTTGTGTCATGTATAATAAAATGTGTATTAAAAATACAATTTTAAGAATAAAATCTTTTTTGGTGTGTTTAAATTTTCCTTCTGACAGTAAGCTACATCCTTACCATTGTAGGAATGTGTTTATGTTGTTAGCTTAAAAACAAAACTGTAGAATTTGAAATACTTGTTCTGCCTAATGAATGAGTGAAATATGGCAAGCCACAAATACAGGACATAAAGGACCAGGAGCCTTATGCATAACGGCATGTGTAAAATTCGTAGTAAAACATGGCATACGGACAAAAGTGGAAATGCATGTATGCACAAAAAAATGAAGATGTATAACCATGAGTAAGCCAGCTTCCATGCACTTCTGCTACTTAAATCCCAGTCAGCATGAAAAGTAACGCTTGTGTACACGCCTGCCGATCCACTCCGACTCCTCCCAGAATTTTTCATATTTAATATGCAAATCAATATAAATAGCGTTTTCTGTTCAGAGTTTAGTTAAAGAGTTTAGTTATGGAAAAAACACCTTTAAAAAAGAATTTTGATGAATGCGAAGTTGAGGCAAGGAAAAACACACTATTTGTTGGCTTAAGCAGTGGTATAAACAACAAAAGAAAATCGATCGAGTTATACAGAGTGCGGAGAAACTTGAAAGTTCAAGTTCAAAAAGTTGCACAGTGCACGATATAAAAAAGAAGTGGTCAGATATCAAATTCACTGTAAAAAGGAGAATCGTTGCCCACCATCTGAGTATCATATGGAAGTGTATTATGGTATGGGACACAGTGAAAAAAAAGGTCAAAATGTCGACTTCAGTTTCGTAGTTTATTTTGTCATTAAAGTAAAACATCGTAAACTTAATATTAAAATCAATATTTAATTTACTAGAGTTTCTCAGATCCTATCATAATAAAAGTAGCATGTTAAATACTTTGTGTTCTATGTGTTCTATGTGTGTGAATCAGTACATTCTTTTTAAATGGGCTTTCTCTTACACCGACAGGGCACAGAATACATTACATTCATTGTATTTCAGCTCTCTAAGCAATTTAAATACTAAGATGTATACTTGATATCATTTTCATGATAATAGGAATTAAAGAATATATTAAACATGGGGCCACGGTGGGGCAGTGGTAGCGATGAGCTAGAGCCCCATCCAGAAATTGTTCCTGCCTCCTGCAAGATGCTTGCTGTGCCATGCGCAACCCTTGATTAAATAATTTATTTCAGCAGTACTGTCTCTTTCAAACGTACTAACCCCCAATTCCTATCCTTCCTTCCCCAAGTAAACAATCACCACGCAATCAGCTTTATAATAAATGTCCAGCCATCTGTAAGCTTAGAACACCGATTCTTCAAAACTTTAAAGAAACATTGAAATATCTTTGTTGTGTCTTAATAATGACAATTAAAAACAAGTAGAGCAGACACGCAGCCAAACAACACAGAATAATCAAAAGTCACTACTTTAGATTCAGACCCACTAATTAGTAAATATCAAATTAATTAAACAATTAAAAGTAGAATGAAAATCAAGATGAAAATACTGTTAAAAAGAAAAAAAATACATTATTCCTATATAACTGCTTGGTACATTTTAATATTTTTTTTTTTTAGCAAACTTAGTTTTGTAATTTCTATATTGTTTCCTAAACACAGAACTTGAGAAATATCAGTGCACTTAACTAGCCCAGGAGTTCAATTAAAAACAGAAGGTGGTTGGAACAAAAACCTGCAGCCACAGGTTTGGAAAACACTGCCTTCAAGACTCTCAATAACGTGTTTGCACAGATTTGATTACAATCTTATACTTGGAAGCTCACAATGCCAAAATTTATATTATTGCATCACTGACTCCATGCATTGCACCCAAAAATACTGCCATCCTTAAAAAATAAAATGTTGTGAAAAAAAAAATTTGAATTAAAAACATATAGCATTATTGAAACGAAAGGCCTGAAAATAACTGCACGTCATGAATCTTTAAACTTGTTAAACATTGTTTATGTTTTCATTTTTTCCACATTCACAACTTTATTTGAGATTTAAGCAATTACAATTTTTTTGGGTTGCTGAATCCATTTTCAGTGTTTATTACTAGTTTTTAAGTTGTTATACAACTTTTACGTTTTTTCATTTTGCAGGTTTTTTGAATACTATTGCTCGAGTGGTTGCCACCACAGTATAACCAGATGTTGCGATCTGTGATTTCATTAGGTCAATAGTATAAAGGTCACCAGCAATCAACTTATGATCATCTGAGACTGCGGATTAAAATGTCAAAGAATATGCCACCCATAAATCATTATTTTAAAAAATTCTATTGTTGACCGACTGTAACCAAGTGCTCTGCCAATGAATGATGGAGATTCACCTCTTTCTGATCTTTTTATCATTTCTACTTTATTTTTAATAATGATAGTTTTTCTCTTCCTTACTGTATCACCAGCACTTGCATCAGATTTGTGTTTCACAGACATTCTTGAAGGGTGAAGACAGAAGGTTAACAAGTACACGCTATCACAGCAGGAAGCCAGCCGTCGTCAACACGTCTGGTGTACTGAACGAGAGACAACTTCCTGTTATGTGCGTAACAGTACAAGCAGACTTGCAATTGAGAATGAATAGGGGCAGCAAGACGGCGGGGGTTATCACTTGCTCACCACACAGTCACCTCCACTACAGTATGCTGCCTGCAGCATCCGCCCACGAAGAACGAACACGGTGCAGCCAAAGGTGGGCAGTGAATCGCCCACCACCACCCCCTTTCAACAGGCAGCCACCCGAGGCACACTACAATGCTGCCTCCATTCAGCCACAACCGGGTCACAGCTTGCAACATTACCGGCCGCCTACTGAGAACGAATGGGGCAGCGGTGTGTGGTGGGTGGTTAGTGAAATGCCCCCATCCACTCCATCCAGTCTGTGTCCAGTCAGGAGTAGTAGCTGTGGCGGCGTAGTGGGCGGGTAGCTTTCTGCCCAATCAAGCCTCCATCCTGCACACAAACAATAGCATGTACTTTGTAGTGATGGCCAAAATCTATTTTTATTGTCACATTTTCATGCAAGCATTGGTCAAGGGCCCTGTCTTAAATTCAAACGCACAGTATTGCACATTATGTGTATTCTTGTTTTTAATGTGCTAATACTAGATTATCATTTTTCCAGAAGTAACAATTTAAAAATGTTTTAGCTAAAAATGCATGCAAAATAACTATGGAAGCTCTGAACCGCACATTGAAAAAAATTATGGGATAACCCTTATCTCGTATGTTTGTTGAAAGTATCTCGTATGTACGAGATACTTTCATGTACGTACGAGATGTTTTCACATACGTACGAGATGTTTTCATGTACGTACGAGATAAAGTTAGATTAAAATATTACAAACGTGTGCGCTTCGTGGCTGCCTAATTACGACCTTACTAAGGCCGCGACACTTCAGTTTGACGTCACTTCCATCTCTTGTAGTGCGCTGATGCAAAAAACAACAGGTGGACTTTTATTTATTAGGAATGTGGGATGGTTTTAGTATGTGCTTTTTGTTTACAGTTATCAGTCTGCACGTTCATGATTCAGGTTCAGGTATTTTGCATATGTTTGTTTTCCTGTCATGTAACAAGGCTGCATAGTTTATTGTCGAGCCTCTACTTAACCTGGCCGCATCTGGCTCAAGGCAGGAACAAACTGTTTGCGACACAAAAGAGACCACACCCCTACAAATACACCTTCATGCACATACAGTACATCCTTTAAAGACAAAGCCCACGTCTGTGAAATAGAAGGGGACGAGGGTCACCGGAGAAAAGCCAGGTCCGGGAAGATAGGGCGCTTCATTAGACAGGCTTTTGTCCACCAGATTAGTTCAGCTTACAGAAAGCAATGTACAGGCAGCGTGCTGTCGGTTTTACGCGGCGTCTGTACACAGTGCACAGCTGTGCTGGAGGCACTGTTTAATCATATTATCTCACAATGAGGAAGTCCATTAGCGTCGTGAACATCATTGATCTTTGAGCCATCCTAAAGATGTGTGTTCATTTACTACGATTAAGTCTTGCACCCAAGAGGTGTACTTGTTAGGTTGCCAAGTGGCTGTACGCAATTTCTGCCCAATTCAGGCAGTTAGGGTTTGGGGTGCCATTTGGCCTAAGTTGGCCATTATATTTTACCTGTACGCCCTTGAGTCTCGGTTGGCTGACTCAGAAAATGAGTAAATGCTTTAGAACACTAAGCTTGAGAGATTTACACATTCACTATTTGCGGGAAGTGTTACTTGTTACTTACACTGATTATACAGTTATATATATAAATATATTTATATAGCTATATACAGTAATCCCTCGCTATATCGAGGTTCGACTTTCGCGGCTTCACTCTATCGCGGATTTTATATGTAAGCATATCTAAATATATAACGCAGATTTTTTGCTGCTTCGTGGGTTCTGCGAACAATGGGTCTTTTTACTTCCTGTACATGCTTCCTCAGTTGGTTTGCCCTGTTGATTTCATACAAGGGACGCTATTGGCGGATGGCTGAGAAGCTAACCAATCCGAGCATGCGGTTAAGTTCCTGTGTGCTGAATGGCTCAGCGACGAAGCGCTGAATTCAATTCCACGGCCTTAACGAGGAAGTCTCGTCTCACTCATTCAGCATCACCGCGTTTCGCCGTGTAAAGAGTTAACTTTTGTGCTGTTTTATGTTTATCTTTGTGCATAGTCAAGCCCCTCATTATGGCTCCAAAACGATCTGCTCCTGCTACTGCTTCAGGGGCCGTGCCCAAGTGCCAACGGAAGATGTTAATGATTGCCGAAAAGGAAAACGTTTTGGATATTTTGAAGGAAAGGGAAAGCTACACTGTTGTAGGACGCCATTACGGCATCAATGAGGCTACGATTCTTTTTATTTAAAACGTAGGAAAAGAATATAAGATCTACAGCTGCAGTGTCCTTTTAAACAGGGTGCAAAACGAGTTGTACAGTAAGTGGATGTAATAAGGCAGTAGTCTGGATGTAATCTGCTTTAGGGATTTGGATTGAAGTCTGCTGGAAGAAGAACAACGGCAGTGCTATACAGTTGCCTGAAGAGGCTCCTTTAGAAGAGCTGAAACGCTCTCCTTTGTTGTGCAGTAAAACTAAACTCCTCGTTATTGGACAAGTCATCGTGTCATTGTTGGTGAGTAACTATAATTAATTTTCTACTTACAGTACTTAGTACATGTACGTACGTTTAGTGTCACTGTACACACATTTACTGTATACAATTTTTCTTGCATTGTACGTATTTATTGCTGGTGGCCTGTCTATCATAATGGCTGTAACATATATGATATCGGAGACACTTGATATCTTTAAAATAATATTTAGGTTCTACTGTATATTAACAGTGTGTTTACATACATAATTTCAATGAATCTTACCTAATATCTAAGAGAATACAAAGGGTTTATGCTGTTTAACTGTGCGGGGAATATTTATAAACAGTGTGGGAGAATTTATAAGGGCTTAAAATATATAAAAATAGCCATACAAACATATGGTTTCTACTTCGCGCATTTTCACCTATCGCGGGGTGGTCTGGAATGCAACCCCCGCGATCGAGGAGGGATTACTGTATATATATATAGTTATATATATCCATCCATTCTCCAACCCGCTATATCCTAACTACAGGGTCACAGGGGTCTACTGGAGACAATCCCGGCCAACACAGGGCGCAAGGCAGGAAACAAACCCCGGGCAGGGCGCCAGCCCACCACAGGGCATACACACACACCAAGGACACACTAGGGACTATATAGATTCAATTTAGAATACAGATGTACACCTAATAACTGCACGTCTTTGGACTGTGGGAGGAAACCGGAGTACCCAGAGGAAACCCACACAGACACGGGGAGAACATGCAAACTCCACGCAGGGAGGACCCGGGAAGCGAACCCAGATCTCCTAACTGCGAGGCAGCAGCGCTACCCACTGTGCCGCCCTAGTTATATATGTATACTAGCAGAATACCCACGCTTCGCAGCGGAGAAGTAGTGTGTTAAAGAAGTTATGAAAAGAAAAGGAAAAATTTTAAAAATAATGTAACATGATTGTTAATGTAATTGTTTTGTCATTGGTATGAGTGTTGTTGTCATATCTATATATATATATATATCTATATATATGTATATATCTATATATATATCTATATATATATGTATATATATATGTATATATAGATATATCTATATATATATATATATATAAAAATACTCGCGTTTCGCAGCGGAGAACATTATGAAAATAAAGTAACATGATTGTCAATGTAATTGTTTTGTCATTGTCATGATTGTTGCTGGCATATATATATATATATATATATATATACACTCATATATAAACATACACATACACATCATATATATATATACATACATATGTACATATGTATACACATATACAAATATAGACATATATATACTGTACACATATATATACATATATATACATATACATATCTACATATATACTGTATATACACATATATATACAAATCTACATATATACAGTGGTGTGAAAAACTATTTGCCCCCTTCCTGATTTCTTATTCTTTTGCATGTTTGTTACACAAAATGTTTCTGATCACCAAACACATTTAACCATTAGTCAAATATAATACAAGTAAACACAAAATGCAGTTTTTAAATGATGGTTTTATTATTTAGGAGAAAAAATCCAAACCTACATGGCCCTGTGTGAAAAAGTAATTGCCCCCTTGTTAAAAAATAACCTAACTGTGGTGTATCACACCTGAGTTCAATTTCCGTAGCCACCCCCAGGCCTGATTACTGCCACACCTGTTTCAATCAAGAAATCACTTAAATAGGAGCTCCCTGACACAGAGAAGTAGACCAAAAGCACCTCAAAAGCTAGACATCATGCCAAGATCCAAAGAAATTCAGGAACAAATGAGAACAGAAGTAATTGAGATCTATCAGTCTGGTAAAGGTTATAAAGCCATTTCTAAAGCTTTGGGACTCCAGCGAACCACAGTGAGAGCCATTATCCACAAATGGCAAAAATATGGAACAGTGGTGAACCTTCCCAGGAGTGGCCGGCCGACCAAAATTACCCCAAGAGCGCAGAGACGACTCATCCGAGAGGTCACAAAAGACCCCAGGACAACGTCTAAAGAACTGCAGGCCTCACTTGCCTCAATTAAGGTCAGTGTTCACGACTCCACCATAAGAAAGAGACTGGGTAAAAACGGCCTGCATGGCAGATTTTCAAGACGCAAACCACTGTTAAGCAAAAAGAACATTAGGGCTCGTCTCAATTTTGCTAAGAAACATCTCAATGATTGCCAGGACTTTTGGGAAAATACCTTGTGGACTGATGAGACAAAAGTTGAACATTTTGGAAGGCAAATGTCCCGTTACATCTGGCGTAAAAGGAACACAGCATTTCAGAAAAAGAACATCATACCAACAATAAAATATGGTGGTGGTAGTGTGATGGTCTGGGGTTGTTTTGATGCTTCAGGACCTGGAAGGCTTGCTGTGATAGATGGAACCATGAATTCTACTGTCTACCAAAAAATCCTGAAGGAGAATGTCTGGCCATCTGTTCGTCAACTCAAGCTGAAGCGATCTTGGGTGCTGCAACAGGACAATGACCCAAAACACACCAGCAAATCCACCTCTGAATGGCTGAAGAAAAACAAAATGAAGACTTTGGAGTGGCCTAGTCAAAGTCCTGACCTGAATCCAATTGAGATGCTATGGCATGACCTTAAAAAGGTGGTTCATGCTAGAAAACCCTCAAATAAAGCTGAATTACACCAATTCTGCAAAGATGAGTGGGCCAAAATTCCTCCTGAGTGCTGTAAAAGACTCATTGCAAGTTATTGCAAACACTTGATTGCAGTTATTGCTGCTAAGGGTGGCCCAACCAGTTATGTTCAGGGGGCAATTACTTTTTCACACAGGGCCATGTAGGTTTGGATTTTTTTTCTCCCTAAATAATAAAAACCATCATTTAAAAACTGCATTTTGTGTTTACTTGTGTTATATTTGACTAATGGTTAAATGTGTTTGATGATCAGAAACATTTTGTGTGACAAACATGCAAAAGAATAAGAAATCAGGAAGGGGGCAAATAGTTTTTCACAACTCTGTATATCTACATATATATATTAGGGGTGGGACTCGATTAAAAAAATGAATCTAATTAATTAGAGGCTGTGTAATAATTAATCTTGATTAATCGTATGTAATCACACATGAAAATTTGTCCCAAATCGCAAATTTTTGTTTTTAATTTAAAAGGGTTTTAGTGGCCAACAGAATCAAATAATAGACATGGACATAAATATTGTAAACTCAAGCTCTTTTAATTCAAAACAGAAACAAAAATATCATCCCTGGCTAAAATTGGGCAGACTTAAAAATAAAGTGGTAGTTTAAGTACTTTAAGTACATTTTCAGAATGGTATTGTCTTTAAATAATAATAACCAAAATTCAACATAAAGTGCAGCTTTTTTTCTTAAAAAAATAAGTCAGAAACATAAAAGGTAATTTGTCCAGCTTAATCTTTAAACTCTGAGTAACCTTAGCCAAAATTATTTTGTACATTAGGCTAAAACAGTGTGATCATTGAACATTTTGTAATTAGATGTAATTAGAATTACTAACGGTCACGGAAGTCCAATGATCCCCAGTAAGAGCCACAAAGTCCGCATTCTGTAATGCATCTAATTTTGCTTGCTTTTCAGTGTGCACAAAACCATGCTTTTTTCAAGGCTTCCATTGGGTAGTCTTTTGAAATGAAATTTTCCTCCGATCAGTCATAGGAGCGCGCTTTATTCCGACTCTAACATTTTTGTAGCTCTGATGTGTGCCTCAATGTAATCGATGTACCAGGAAATCATGCATTGACAAAAGTTCCCCTTTGCTTGGAATTGAAAGTGTGATTAAATGCGTTATTTTTTTTAACGTGTTATGGAGTACATGCATCGAAGCTTCTCAGCTATCTGTGCTTGTGCTAAGAAAAGGAAACATTTTAAAAATAACGTAACATGATTCTGCGTTAACCGCATATTTTTTCATACATCTCAAACCAAGGGGAAGCGAGGGTAAAATGAATCGGGAAGCACGCGTACATACTCAGTGCATCCCCTCTCGGGAATCGAACCTCAGATGTCGGCGCTAGAGGCAAAGCCTATTTAAGTCTATTTGAGAGTATGTAGATCGGGGTATATATATACATATATATATATACCCGCTTTTCGCAGCGGAGAAGTAGTGTGTTAAAGAAGTTATGAAAAAGGAAAGGGAACATTTTAAAAATAGCGTAACATGATTGTCAATATACAGTAATTGTTTTGTGAGTGTTATTGAGTGTTGCTGTCATCAAGGATTTGATTATCATTATTTCTTTTAATCAGGTTCGTATTTGTAGGATGTGTTGTGTTCAAGTTACATTCCGTGTTTGTCAATCGTTGTAAAGATGACAGGTTTCATTCATCGATTCGTTTCTTACTGCATCAATGAACAGCTCGTCTTCCTCTTTATCTGAGACGTGACACACTGTATGCACGGGTTTTTTTTTTACACTGTGTTCCTTTAGCGGGAAATTCACTTTTTCCACCGTGTGCTTTGTTTCCGCAGTAGCTGCACTTATGAATATGCTTATATGTATCAGACGCTTCATATTTTTTTGCTGCCTTCTCAATTGTGTAATTCGGTTTTTGTTCAGCACTCTTTGGAACTGTTGCTTTTTGTCTGCGCACTGCGTCAGTTCACGTGAGCCGCTCGGTGTACATGCATCGAAGTTTCCCAGCTGTGCTGGTGCCATCTTGTGCGATGTCCATGGCTGTATTTAATGTTAGCTAAGACCCGGCACTTAAAACTTTCTCTCGCAGTTTCGCTGAGTTTGTGCCAAACACCACCCTGACCATCTCATCTTCCTCTGCATGAGCACAGTCCTTCACCCGTGAATATTTAGCGGCAGTGTTTCTATTGGATTGCCGCTGACGGACGGCCTTATATGGGCAGGCACTAAATTACAAATGCCAGCGGCAGCCTGTCTATGAACTTAATTAAAATTTTAGGTTTACACCGTGCTTTGTTTCCGAAGTAGCAGCACTCATGAATATGGTTGCATATGTCATGCTCGCGTCTGATTGTTTCGCTGCCTTCTCAATTATATAATGCATGTTTTCTTCAGCGCTTTTTGGAGCTCTTCCTGGTTTTCTACGTACTGCGTTGACAGTCAGTTCACGTGATTATGTGGGAGGCGTGATGATGTCACACGAAACTCCGCCTCCACGGCTTTTGAGCTCAACTCCATTACAGTAAATGGAGAAAAATAGCTTCCAGTTATGACCATTACGCATAGAATTTCGAAATGAAACCTGCCCAACTTTTGTAAGGAAGCTATAAGGAATGAGCCTGCCAAATTTCAGCCTTCTACCTACACGGGAACTTGGAGAATTAGTGATGAGTGAGTGAGTGAGTGAGTCAGTCAGTCAGTCAGTCAGTGAGGGCTTTGCCTTTTATTAGTATATATATATATATGTATAGTTATATATATATATATATATAGTTATACAGTATATAGAGTGGAACCTCGGTTCACAACCATAATTCGTTCCAAAACTCTGGTCGTAAACCAATTTGGTTATGAACTGAAGTAATTTCCCCCATAGGATTGTATGTAAATATAATTAATCTGTTCCAGACCATCCGAACTGTATGTAAATATCTTTTTTTAAAGATATTTAGGCACAAATATATACTCAGCAAAAAAAGAAACGTCCTCTGACTTTCAACTGTTTTTACTTTCAGTAAACTTAATGTGTAAATATTTGTATGAACACTAAAAGAGTCAACACCATAAGACATAAACTAAAAATGTTTCACAATGTGTCCCTGAATGAAGGGAGGCTCAAAATCAAAAGTACCAGTCAGTATCTGGTGTGGCCACCAGCTGCCTGAAGTACTGCAGTGCATCTCCTCCTCATGGACTGGACCAGATTTGTCAGTTCTTGCTGTGAGATGTTACCCCACTCTTCCACCAAGGCACCTGCAAGTTTCTGGACATTTCTGGAGGGAATGGCCCTAGCCATCGATCCAAATCGATCCCGCTCCAGGGTACAGGCCTCGGTGTAACACTCATTCCTTCCACGATAAACACGAATCCGTCCATCACCCCTGGTGAGACAAAACCATGACTCATCAGTGAAGAGCACTTTTTGCCACTCCTGTCTGGTCCAGCGAAGGTGGGTTTGTGCCCATAGGCGGCGTTGTTGCTGGTGATGTCTGGTAAGGACCTGCCTTACAACAGGCCTACAAGCCCTCAGTCCAGCCTCTCTCAGCCTATTGCGGACAGTCTGAGCACTGATGGAGGGATTGTGTGTTCCTGGTGTGACTCGGGCAGTTGTTGTGGCCATCCTGTACCTGTCACGCAGGTGTGACATTCGGATGTACCGATCCTGTGCAGGTGTTGTTATACGTGGTCTTCCACTGCGAGGATGATCAGCTGTCCTTCCTGTCTCCCTGTAGCGCTGTCTTAGGCGTCTCGCAGTGCGGACATGGCAATTTATTGCCCTAGCCACATCAGCAGTCCTCATGCCTCCCTGCAGTATGCCTAATGCACGTTCACGCAGATGAGCAGGGACCCTGGGCATCTTTCTTTGGGTGTTTTTCACAGTCGGTAGACAAGTCTCTTTAGTGTCCTGCGTTTTTAGAACTGTGACCTTAAATGCCTACTTTCTGTAAGCTGTTAAGGTCTTAACGACCATTCCACAGGTGCATGTTAATTAATTGATTATGGTTAATTGAACATGCATGGAAAACATTGTTTAAACCCTTTACAATGAAGATCTGTAAAGTTATTTGGATTTTTAAAACATTATTGTTGAAATACACAGTCCTGAAAAAGGGACGTTTCTTTTTTTGCTGAGTTTAGTTAAGTATACCATTGATTGCACAGCATAATAGTAAACTAAATGTAAAAACATTGAATAACACTGAGAAAACCTTGAACAACAGAAAACTAACACTGCAAGAGTTTGTGCTATAGTGCTATGAACCGCTCGCTAAAAACACTCTTTTTTAATAAGTTTTAAGCACAGGGAAAAAAATAAACATTTGAAAAATCCATAATTTAATAAACCACCAAGAAAAGTAAAATTTCAACAATGCACGCTACGAACCGATCACTGTAAACAGAAGTGAAGTGGAGGTTAAAATCCAATAGAAAAAAGTCTTCATTAAATACAACGAGGTTAAAACAATGCTCGGATCTATCTCTTTAAAAGCAAGCCCAGTGCACTCTTTAACTGCCTTCTCTGCCTTATGCGTCCAGCTGTCTCTCTCTGAATCGCTTGCGTGTGTGTGTGTCTCTCTCTCTCTCTGTCTTTGTTTAATATTATACTTTATTAAGTAGCTTCATAACAGTGATAGGATTTTCAACAGTAGTAGGAACACGATTCATATGGATCATTGTTACTGCCATCTAAAGTTTCAGATAGTTTCTCCTTCATTATCCAAAAATATAATTGGTGGATATGCAGTTTTTAACTGTCAGTAGTCATTGATGATCATTTCTTTTCCTTTAAATTGGCAAATTTTAAGTGTCAACAATTATTCTTTCCATCTTCCTTAATTCCAACTTGCTGAAAACAATACCTTAAAGAAAAAGGGTCCATTTGTGAACAAATGTTAAAATTTAAGTCACCTTATATTGTGTTTGCTGAGAACAGAACTGTCTTAAGAGCTAATTAATGAATAATTCTGAAGCTGTTCTTCTAAATGTAGTATTGTGGTATTATTATGTCACCTTTCTCCAACCATATAATTTAAAACATCCTTTTCAGATGTATATTCTGGTATGTTAGTATTGAGTGTCTAAGGAATATTGTTTTGTATTTATTTTAAGAAATGGCAACTCAAATGGATAGATAAACCTTTCTGTTTGATCGTGTGGTTCCAGAAGCAGTAATCAAGGATATGAAAAATGACAAGGTATGGAGTGACTTTATGGCATTGTTTCTTGTAATGTCTTAAAATTTCCAAAACCATTTTAACAGTGTAACTGCACACTGTTACAAAGTGGTACCACCACAGAGAAAATATAGAATTGTTATGCTGTATAGTAACAGCTGCCCAAGTTTTTTTTTTTTACTGCAGTTCAGATTTTTCAGTTCAGTTCTTAATTTAAATCACACTTCTGCTCACTTGGTCAAATCACCATAACTTTCGAAATGAAGCAGAAAACATAACATGCAGAAAATCGAGGGGAACGCACGTATTGCACGCACACATTAATTAAAGGCAGCATTTAAAACCTATAGTTGTTGTGCATCAGCCAAATTCAAATTAAGATTAACAGTATAAGAACTGCACCTTAAATAATAACAAAGCATTATACAGAATGGCACAGAATAGGGTTACTGCCAGTTTGGGTTAATTGCTAAATTCTATTCTTCTCTATTACTTATGCAAATACAGTATGTAAACACAGTTAAAGCAAATTAAAATTATAATTTTTTATGGTTTTGTTTTTTATATATAGATTGAGGCTTCAACTGTTCTGCTGATGGAGGAAGACAGCTTGAAAAAATACCTGGTGACAGTTGCCTTAAGGCATTACCGCAGAAATGTTACAGAGAATCAGGCAGTACAAGATAAGAAACACGCTCTTCTTGAGAAACTCAGAAGTAAAATGAAATTGAAAAATTCTTTGCATGTTACTGAAGATTCTAGTAATGATGATGTTCCTGGTTGTAGCAAGAGAAGTAAAGGAAACAAATATGCTGCAAAGCCTACTAGAAGAATAGAGATTGGATGGATACACAATGGTACTTTGTTTCTAAAGATGTTGATTGTGCAGGCCTTTTAAACCTTGGTAAAGAACTCTTCTTTCCAAATGGCGAATCAAAAAAAGGAAAAGAGATCCAATTTAAATTTGAATTATGGAATTTTAAAGAAAATGTATTACCAGAGGATATGACTATAGGAAGTGTATATGAAAAACTGAAAATGGGTATTGTGCATTTTTATGTAGCTTCTGTAGAATCTAAGTTGGCTGAAAGTGGTAGTGAGGTGGAGGATAATGTCGGGACTTCAGTCCAGTTGCTGTTTTCTGATTGACAATGAGCCAGGGGCTTTAACTGCTGAACAAACATCTGATAGTCCGTTGATGAGACAGTAATAACATTTGGACCTGCTCCTGACAAGGATGAAACATCTGATGAGACCCTACTATGGGCGCCACAGTTTGTTTTAGAATCAGACCAGGAAGTAACATCGTCATCACCACAACAAAATTGTCCAGTAATGCAAAAAGCTTCTCTAGAGGAAAATCCTTATCTACCACTTTCTCTAGCGCATAATGATGATACAAGTTGTACATCAGTATGCACTTCACCACATCAGTCTGATGTATACATTTTAACTGTACGTCGAGTCAACATATTGCAAGGTATGCTGTTATAATTTAAGGATGCACATATTTTGAATGCCACACTGAATGTAAGATTCCTAAATGAAGTTGGTGTAGATGTTTCTGGTGTGTCCAGAGATGCTTATGCAGAATTCTGGAAATCGTTTTTTAAAAGCTTTGCAGAAGGGGAGTATGAACGTGTTCCTGCATTATGTCCTGAATTTGGGAAAGAAGGGTGGCAAGCAACTGGAAGAATACTACTTAAAGGTTATATGGAGCAGTCTTACTTTCCACTACAGCTTCATTTGCATTTGCAGTTGGTTTAATCTATGGTGAGTCTGCAGTAACTCCAGATATACTGCTGTCCTCGTTATTGAATTATGTTGCATCATTTGAAAGAGATATTCTGAAAGCAGCTTTAGATGGAAAGGTTGCAGCAGAGCAAAAGGACGAACTTCTCGACATTCTTTCCAGAATGAACTACCATGCAGTTCCTGCACCTAATAACCTGAAGGAAGTAATAGTGCAGGTGGCACATAAACAGCTCATACAAAAGCCAAAGTATGCCTTAGAGATAATGTCAGACATAACACAAAATGTACTTCAAATGATGCTTCCAGCAGTGTCTGATTTAGAAGGGCTCTATAAAACAAAGAAACCAACTGCAAAAAGTGTTAGGCATGATTACTGCTGCTATTACAAATATTGCACAAAACACAACTATAGATTATTTAAGGCAGTTTATTCGATCACTGGATGATGAAAGACTGCAGAAATTTATGCGCTTTGTTACAGGTGCAGATGTGATTTGTGTGAACAAAATTGAAATTGAGTTCACAAATCTGAGAGGTCTTCAGAGAAGACCTGTTGCACATACTTGTGGGCCGCTATTGAAAATTCCTTGCACATATAATTCTTATACTGAATTCAGAAATGACTTTTATGCTGTTCTAGATGGCAATAATTATAGTATTACTATACTTTGATATGTATGATGTAGAAAAAATCAAGATTAGAAACATTCATATATCGGACCAAGTCACTGTAACATACAGTGTATGTGTGTAGGTTTCAAAGCTCACTGTTTTGTTCATTTTTGAATAACTATGGGGACCAGTTACTGTGTATATAGGGTCTTATTAAAAGCTTGGTAATATTTAGCCAACAAAATTTAAGTGCATTTAGTTTTATTATATTTCAGCTTATGTTAGTAATGTATTCATTACATTTACTATTGAGATATTTTCATTAAATTTTAATGTTGTAATTTTAGTCAAAATGTTTTCTACTGATATATTGAAAAGGTCGGAATGTTTTACGGTTGCATCATGAAGGCTTCTGTTGCTGGAATTTAACAGAGACTCAGCTGTTTAAAGTTTATATAGTTAATATATTCCCACCTTTAAGAAAGAAAAATGAATATGTATTCTACTACTTTGCAAATGGACTAAGCTATTGTTGTTATACTCTATTTAAGGTGCAATGTTTCATACAGGTTTTTACAAAAGAATGTTTTAAGTCTGTTAACGATATGATTGTTAATATTTTTGTCACTTATTAAACTTAAAAAAATTAAAACCATGTTATTAGCAAATTGTTAAAGTTGTTTACAGAGCTGAAATATGTTTATGGATTTCTCCCTGCCCCCCACTGTAAATATATTAATTACATATTCAGAATTTTAGTAAGTAATTTAACTATTTGGCACCCAGTATAAAAAAGTATATTCTTAAAGTTGATGATTTGCATATATACAAAGAGAATTATGTCCATATATATTAAAATAAACATTATATCATAGTGCACATTAGTAGAGTAAGGGCTAAATCAAAAAAGGCTTGTGCCTGTATATATTTTTTTATTTTTCTTAGCAAGCTGGAAACCACCAATATTTCATGAGTCAAGGTCAGGTATGTAGAGATTGACAAGCAAACCATAACCCAAAGACCCCCACCCCCCAAAATAATCTCTCTCTCTCCAGGTGACGAATGTGAACTGAGAACTAGAGACCTTGGTGGCAAAAACTGGATGGGTCCAAGGTGGGGAGAGGGCCTGTCAGGTGGCCATGATAGGTAAGATACAGTGCTATGCTCATTAGGCTGGGCAATATTGGTGGAACTATTTGGAGGCAAGAACTTTAATAAATAAAAGAGAACTGAGCTGTTAATTGTTCAGTTCATCTTAACTGAGACTGTGTGTACATCACGCAAAACTTGATTCTGCCTGCACATCCTAAGGTCTCTGAGTGCCTTCTTTGAGCTGCGTGTATCTGCTACAACACCAGTACCAATGAAAAGAACAAAAATGTTTTGCATTTTTTCTTCACTAAAACAGGTTTTTGTGAAAGGAAATGATAAACACAAAGTGCACAGGTTATTTAAAAAATAATTGATTATTTAAAAAATAATTGAATTTGCAATGTTTATTTAAAACAATATCTTGATATTTTCACATTGGTATTTACATATGCACTATACACATACAAAGGTTTTAATATTGGTAATAAGCCTACTTAAACCAGTGCTTCTTGCTGAATGCAGACACACTTGGTTAAGATATAAGAAGGTAATAGACCTTGTATCAGAATTGCTTGCTATCTGAAATAAAGCAAGTAAAACTGTTTATGCAATGGCAAAAGTCCAATAAAGATTTTAATTATTTGTACTAAAAATGGTTTTGCACATACAGTATATCCACTAATCAGGTAGAGATCACAGCTACCTTTTCCTAGATCTAAGGCCTTGGAGTTACAATTCAGAATGAACTACGTATTTGTTCTCTTAATGAAATATATATAATGCACGCCTTTGGACTGTGGGAGGAAACCTGAGTACCCAGAGGAAACCCACTTAGACACATGGAGAACATGCAAACTCCACGTAGGGAGGACCCAGGAAGCAAACCTGAATCTCCTAACTGTTAGGTAGCAGCGCTACCCACTGCGCCGCCCTAGTTATATATGTATATATATATATATATATATATATATATATATATATATATATATATATATATATATATATATATATATATATATATATGTAATGTCGAGGATGCCAGGGGCCATGACCCGGCCGGGATGCCTTGGAGGACCGGAAGTGGCCGTGTGCCCATTTGGGATCACGTGGGGGCCACCTTCCTGGTTACTTTGGGTGCTACGGGTTCAGGGCATGGAAGCCCCACCCTGTAGGGGCCCATGGCAATTGCCAGAAGGCGCCCCAATGCCTTGGGGACCCTGGACCTCAGCACTTCTGCCACACCAGGAAGTGCTGGGGGGAAGAGATGCAGAGACACCCGGAGAGCTTCCAGGAGAACAAACGCCACTTCCGCCACACTGGGGTGTGTCAGCGGGAGATTGCCGGGGAACACCTGGTGATCATCCGGGTGCGGATAAAAAGAGCCTTAAGGTAGTAAGGCATTGTGGCCAGGACTTTGGGGACTTTTGGGGTTTTGTGGTGCACTTTTGTATATAATAGTGTAAATAAACGTGTTTGTAGGTGACATGAACATGTCTTCGCTAGCAAGGAAGAAGCAGAAAAGGAATTAAGAAAGCTGATCCCAGGACTATTCTGATACATAATAGTGAGTCATGGCGGTTAATGATAAGGCAAGGATTAATAATCTACTGTCTGATCTATTCATTTTAAAATACAGGTTTTTATCAGCATATATTTTCATATATTCTCATTATTACTTAGTATTACTAGGGTGCTATCTGTTTATGTTTTATTGTGATTAATTGTTCTTTTTTTCTCTTTTTCTTTTCTAATTATTTCATCTCTACCCTAAACGAGACTGTTCAATATCATACCCTTGATTTATTGTTATTGCTATTACTGCATTAAGACTTGTTATGCTTATTCTGGACACATTTTTAACACCATCCCCCGGGTTTATTACCTGGGTGTATCATCTTAATGCACTAAAATTGCTCTAGACTATATATATATATTTTAAGCGCAAAACTTTTTTTTTTTTACTTTTTTTTAAGACTATATTGGTAACAGATATCTCTATCTTTTAACCCTAAAGCGCCGCTGCATTGGGGCTTGTTTTGCTTTGGACGTACTCTGTCTCTGAGTATGTCAGAGGACTGGGACTGTGTGAAGTGGGTTTTAGCTTCACTTGGGGAGGCAAAAAGGGAGGGTGGGGGGTTAGGGGGGCAGGCCTGATCTATACCTAATCTATCCTCTCAATCTTTATAATTATAACTACCCCTTGATCGTGGGGTTCCAGAAGCAGTAATCAAGGATATGAAAAATGACAAGGTATGTAGTGACTTTATGGCATTGTTTCTTGTAATGTCTTAAAATTTCCAAAACCATTTTAACAGTGTAACGGCACACTGTTACAAAGTGGTATCACCACAGAGAAAATATTAGTAAAATTGTTATATAGAAACAGCTGCCCAAGTTTTTTTTTACTGCAGTTCAGATTTTTCAGTTCAATTCTTAATTTAAATCACACTTCTGCTCACTTGGTCAAATCACCATAACTTTCGAAATGAAGCAGAAAACATAACATGCAGAAAATCGGGGGGAACGCACGGTTTGCATGCACACATTAATTAAAGGCAGCATTTAAAACCTATAGTTGTGCATCAGCCAAATTCAAATTAAGATTAACAGTATAAGAACTGCACCTTAAATAATAACAAAGCATTATACAGAATGGCACAGAATAGGGGTAACTGCCAGTTTGGGTTAATTGCTAAATTCTATTCTTCTCTATTACTTATGCAAATACAGTATGTAAACACAGTTAAAGCAAATTAAAATTATAGTTTTTTATGGTTTTGTTTTTTATATATAGATTGAGGCTTCAACTGTTCTGCTGATGGAGGAAGACAGCTGAAAAAATACCTGGTGACAATCGCCTTGAAGCATTACCGCAGAAATGTTACAGAGAATCAGGCAGTACAAGATAAGAAACACGCTCTTCTTGAGAAACTCAGAAGTAAAATGAAATTGAAAAATTCTTTGCATGTCACTGAAGATTCTAGTAATGATGATGTTCCTGGTTGTAGCAAGAGAAGTAAAGGAAACAAATATGCTGCAAAGCCTACTAGAAGAATAGAGATTGGATGGTGTCAGGGAAGTCACGGGCAATGACCCGGACAAGGCACGAGAGAGGTGTGGAGGCAGCCCGAGGAAAGGCGTTTGTGAGGCCAGGACTGTGTGTTTGGGGGTGTTTTGTGCACGGAACTGGGTCTGAGTGACCATAATATTGTAAATAGTGTAAATAATAAACGTGTGGTGGTTGAAGAACAACATGTCCGCCTGTCTGTGTCCGGGTCAAGTCCACAATGGATACACAATGGTAAATGAGTCCGTGCACGAGGTGGAGGGGACTAGAAAAGTTTGTTTCTAAAGATCTTGATTGTGCAGGCCTTTTAAAACTTGGTAAAGAACTCTTCTTTCCAAATGGCGAATCAAAAAAAAGGAAAAGAGATCCAATTTAAATTTGAATTATGGGATTTTAAAGAAAATGTATTACCAGTGGATATGACTGTAGGAAGTGTATATAAACAAGTGAAAATGGGTATTGTACATTTTTATGTAGCTTCTGTAGAATCTAAGTTGGCTGAAAGTGGTAGTGAGGCGGAGGATAATGTAGGGCCTCGGTCCAATTGTTGTATTTTGATGTGAGCCAGAGGCTTTAACTGCTGAACAAACATCCGATAGTCTCGTTGATGAGACAGTAATAACATTCGGACCTGCTTCTGAGAAGGATGAAACATTTGATGAGACCCTACTATGGGCCCCACAGTTTGTTTTAGAATCAGACCAGGAAGTAACATCGTCATCACCACAACAAAATTGTCCAGTAATGCAAAAAGCTTCTCTAGAGGAAAATCCTTATCTACCACTTTCTCTAGCGCTTATATAATGATGATACAAGTTGTACATCAGTATACACTTCACCACATCAGTCTGATGTATACATTTTAACTGTACGTCGAGTCAACATATTGTAAGGTATGCTGTTATAATTTAAGGATGCACATATTTTGAATGCTACACTGAATGTAAGATTCCTAAATGAAGTTGGTGTAGATGTTTCTGGTGTGTCCAGAGATGCTTATGCAGCATTTTGGACATCTTTTTTTAAAAGCTTTGCAGAAGGGGAGTATGAACGTGTTCCTGCATTATGTCCTGAATTTGGGAAAGAAGGGTGGCAAGCAACTGGAAGAATACTACTTAAAGGTTATATGGAGCAGTCTTACTTTTCACTACAGCTTCATTTGCATTTGCAGTTGGTTTAATCTATGGTGAGTCTGCAGTAACTCCAGATATACTGCTGTCCTCATTACTGAATTATGTTGCATCATTTGAAAGAGATATTCTCAAAGCAGCTTTCGATGGAAAGGTTGCAGCAGAGCAAAAGGACGAACTTCTCTACATTCTTTCCAGAATGAACTACCATGCAGTTCCTTCACCTAATAACCTGAAAGAAGTAATAGTGCAGGTGGCACATAAACAGCTCATACAAAAGCCAAAGTATGCCTTAGAGATAATGTCAGACATAACACAAAATGTACTTCAAATGATGCTTCCAGCAGTGTCTGATTAGAAGGGTCAGTATTTTTCAAAATAAAAGAATACATTTTTATGAGTTGCACACTGACTCCCTTCAAGTTATATAAAATGACTATGATATAAAGTACAATTTTTAATATTCACATAAGTGGTTTAAATAAACGAAACTGTAGCAGTTTCATGAAGCAAAACTGAAGAAGTGACTTTTCTAGAAAATCACCTGTGTATTGGTCATCTTTTTCAGTTTCTGGAAAAGATTCATCCAGAATTGGATACTCTCCTTTTTCAGAAGCCCAAAAGCTTTCTGTTCTTTGGTTATGGTTACTTGAACCATACAGGAAACTTTGATTGTCTGCAAATTGATCAGTACCATTTCTTCTAAGAAACTCTTGCATTTGCTTTACATAAATGTTTTCTGTACCTCGATCTGCTCGTAATCTTTTTGGACATCCAAGTTGTGATTTTACAGCTTCAACAAAATATCCAGCATTGACACTTGGCTTACTGTTGGAGTTTACCTAAAGCCAGATAACATAAAAGCCACGTAAAATTAGGCCCTAAACTATAGTACCTTCGCCGCCTGAGCCGTCTGATTGTTCAATACTTTCCACCAACTGGGTCAAATATTTCTAGCAGTAGTCTAACTGTTTCACATTTAACTACAAACCATTGCTGAATACATTTTAAATGCATAAACCTGTACCCAAGAAGCTGTCCAGAGGATTCAATTTCCTCTATGATGTAACATGCTACATCGATGTAATCTGAATATTGCTTCCTTCTGTACAAATTATTAGTCTGCAAATATTTTTGGAGTGTTTGGAGACTTAAAATTATGCCACGATGACCTCCAAGGACTGCCAAAATTTCCTTTTGTTGCAGGCCTAAATGGAAATATAGTTGGTCTAAGCTTCCAAGGTGTGCCATTTTCTTTTACTGTCAAACAGCAAATCCTATAAGGAAATAAACAACTATGTCAAGAAACTGTATGCATAATAATATGTACATAATTAAGTTATACTTCCCAGAGATCAGCTATCAAAATATGTGATATGAATCCAAATACTTACATGTAATATGGTAATTTTGGATTGTTCTAAAGGAATTTAAGGAAAAATACCTTGTCTCAATTTTAAATTACAGTTGGAAAATTTTGATAAGACTTTTGATTTTGTACAAGATAATGAACCTGCAGAAATGTTTAAAATAAAATTCATTAGATGCAATCATTTTCATAACACACCAGTTTTTCTTGAACCACACATCTTCTAAACACAGTTATCCAGAGCAAAGTCATGGGGAAGCTGGAGTCTATATAGGTAAGCAGTAGGTGCAAGACAGGAACAATCCCCAGAAAGGGTGTAAGTCCAGACCAATAATAAGTATTTTTTTTAACTCCACCACAAATGGACCCTCTTTCTTTAAGGTATTGTTTTCAGCAAGTTGGAATTAAGGAAGATCGAAGTAATAATTGTTGACACTTAAAATTTGCCAATAATCAATAGTTTAAAGGAAAAGAAATTATCATCAATGACTACTGACAGTTAAAAACTGCATATCATCCAATTATGTTTTCGGGAAATGAAGGAGAAACTTTAGATACCAGTAACAATGATCCACGTGACTCCTGCTCCTACTATTGTTGATAATCCTGTCACTATTATGAAATTTTTGGAATTAAGATATCGGCTTAGGACCATACAATATCTCAAGATGCACAGTACAGTGGAGCCTCGGTTCACTACCATAATTCGTTCCAAAACTCTGGTTGTAAACCAAGTTGGTCGTGAACCGAAGCAATTTCCCCCATAGGATTGTATGTGAGGGCGACACGGTGGTGCAGTGGTAGCGCTGCTGCCTCGCAGTTAGGAGACCCGGGTTCGCTTCCCGGGTCCTCCCTGCGTGGAGTTAGCATGTTCTCCCCGTGTCTGCGTGGGTTTCCTCCCACAATCCAAAGACATGCAGGTTAGGTGGATTGGTGATTCTAAATTGGCACGTTTGTGTGTGTCCTGCAGTGGGTTGGTACCCTGCCCAGGGTTGGTTCCTGCCTTGTGCCCTGTGTTAGCTGGGATTGGCTCCAGCAGACCCCCGTGACCCTGTATTCAGATTCAGCGGGTTAGAAAATGGATGGGTGGATTGTATGTAAATACAATTAATCCGTTCCAGACCGTACGAACTGTATGTAAATATATTTTTTTTAAAGATTAACCACAAATATCCTTAATTACACCATAGAATGCACAGTGTAATAGTAAACTAATGTAAAAACATTGAATAACACTGACACAAAACACCCAGGCTCCCTACTCAGCTGTACGAGCAGGCTCGCTAGCTCGCTCTCTCTCTATCTCAGCAGCACGACCCCCCCCTCTCAGCAGCACACGCTCACACTCTTTCAGCAGCACGCACCCTCCCCCACTCAGCAGCACGCAAAAGCAGCATGCGCTGGCTCACGCTCTCTCTCTCTCTCTCTCTCTCTCAGAACAGAGAGGAACATTTGAACAAATCCGAACTTTAATTGAAACACAGGAGTTCACGCCTTACAGCCCAATCACTGTACTGTACAGTAAACACTTTTTTTAAAATGAGTTTTAAACACAGGGAAAAAAATTAACATTTGAAAAAAGAGAAAAGTAACATTGCAAAAATTCACACTACGAACTTAAAAATTTACTTTTAAAAAATCAGTAATACAAAAACTATAAACCACCAAGAAAACTAACCTTGCATGAGTTGAGTTCTGGCATGAAGTGAGGAGGAACTGGGTGGAGAGGAGGTTACAGTTTTGTGGGAGAGTCTGGCTCCGCGATGGAGGGATGTTTTCCTTCAGGTGTTTTCTCTGTTGTGATTTCTTGGGTTTCTTTTGCAGGCAGGCAGGCATGCACGTCTGACCGAGAACAATGCAACACGTGCGGAAATCATCGGCGTGCACAAACCGAAAGGGAAACTGGCTTGTTCGTATACCAAGTGTGTGGTCGTGAACCGAGGCAAAAGTTTGGCGAACTTTTTGGTCGTGAACCGAGACGTTCGTGAGCCGAGGTTCCACTGTATTTATAAAAACGCGAGTGTTTAGATCACTGTAAGTAACAAGTAACACTTCCCGCACGTGTGAAAGTGAACATGTAAATCTCTCAAGCTTTGTGTTCAAAAAGCATTTACTAATTTTCGGAGTCAGCCAGCTGAGACGCAAGGGCGTATAACGGCCAACCTAGACCGAATCGCACCCCAAACCCTAACTGCCTGAATTGGGCAGAAATTGCGTACAGCCACTTGGCAACCTAACAAGTACACCTCTTGGGTGCAGGACGTAATTGTAGTAAATGAACACACATCTTTAGGATAGCTGAAAGATCAACGATGTTCATGACGCTAATGGACTGCCTCATTGTGAGATAATATGATTAAAATCCACCTCCAGCACAGCTGTGCACTGTGTACTGATGCCGCATAAAGCCAACAGCACGCTGCCTGTATGTTGCTTTCTGTAAGCTGAACAATTTTGGTGGACAAAAGCCTGTCTAATGAAGCACCCTACCTTCCCGGACCTGGCTTTTCTCCGGTGAGCCCCATCCCCTTCTATTTCACAGACGTGGGCTTTGTCTTTAAAGGATGTACTGTATATGCATGAAGGTGTATTTGTAGGCGAGTGGTCTCTTTTGTGCCACAAAAAGTTTGTTCCTGCCTTGAGCCAGATTCGGCCAGGTTAAGTAGAGGCACGACAATAAACTATGCAGCCTTGTTACATGACGGGAAAACAAAGATATGCAAAATAATTGAAACTGAATCACGAACGTGCAGACGTCAAACTACAAGAGATGGAAGTGACGTCAAACTGATGCACCGCGGCCTTGGTAAGGTCGTAATAGGGCAGCCACAAAGCGCACACATTTGTAATATTTTAGTCTAACTTTATCTCGTATGTACATGAAAACATCTCGTACGTACGTGAAAGTATCTCGTACGTACGTGAAAACATCTTGTACATACGTGAAAATATCTCGTACGAACAAGATACTTTCATGTACATACGAGATAAGGGTTATTTTTTTCACTGTGCGGTTCAGAGCTTCCAAACATAACAGACATATGGATTATGTATCACAAGTAATGTGAGATCTTTTTTCTTTTTTCCATGGTACATTTTTCACATCATTTCATACAGTATTGGTCACAATGGGGTTCTATTAAATAAAAAAAAAATTCTCTCTGTTATGCATGACAACCTGAGATTCGATTTTTTTTTCTCTGCCATCATTATAAACCAAGTTAAGTAACATATAAAAAAAATATTTTTGGGTAGAGTATTAGTTTTTGTGGGGCACTCATTTTGTTTCTGATCTTAAAAAACAGACCTCTGAGCTTTTTTTTTTTCCTGACCATAATTTTTGTTAAATGTTTGGGTTTTGGTGAAAGACTGATTTTGGGTTTAGACTTTACTTTGGCATAACAATTTTGTCTTTTCTCCTTGTACCTTCATAAAAATCTACTTGCCTGTATCATCAGGTATCACAAAACTACAAAATGAAGCATAAATTAAATAAACTATTAAGCCCAAAATGAAACAAAAACTCAATAAAATCATGACAATCATTTAATTCTTCATTGTAAAATTTAATAGTAACACTTTTAGGCTAGTGATGCCAATGAATCGATATGCAGTTACATTAAACACAACAAAATTAAATGGCATAAGGTAATTGGAATAGTTACTTAGAAGTTAAAAACAAATACACAATGCAATATGTATAATTATACAATCCTAAAATAATAAAATATTTAATGAATAAACTGACATACATCATACACTAATAATGAATAATATGAGTTGGATTAAGTAGGTTCAAAAATGATGGATAAACGAGAGTATGGATAAATCCATTAAAAAACTTTGACTAGAAACAAAGAAATATAAGAACAAAAATGATAAAAAAAATAATGTACTGTTTAAAGAAATAATGTCACAAAATGAGTGTGAATCTACTGTTAAGAGCAATAAAATATAATATTCCATTACTTCCTTGCTTTCTTTTCCCATTCTCCGTTGACTGAGGCACCGTGCAGCCACCTGTGATGCTGGAATGAAGGGGGGTGCCCCAGCTGTCCATGAGACATTGAATCCTCTCAGACAAAGTATGGAAACAATGAGGAACAATTTAAGCACATTTAGTTAGGCAGAATACCAAGTGGGGGCTGGGTGGTCTTTTGGCCTTGAAACCCCTGCAGATTTTGTATTTTGTTCTCCAGCTTAACTGGAGAATTTTTTTTTTTTTTGTCCTCTCAGCCATCTGACCTGACTCAACTTTAGAGACTACTCTAAAGACTACCACTCTTCTATTAATTATATGGATGCTACTCTTCTAATAATGATATCTTCTTCTTCTTCTTTCAGCTGCTCCCGTTAGGGGTTGCCACAGTGGATCATCTTCCATATCTTTCTGTCCTCTGCATCTTGTTCTCTTACACCCATCACCTGCATGTCCTCTCTCATCACATCCATAAACCTTTGCTTAGGCCTTCCTGTTTTCCTCTTCCCTGGCAGCTCTATCATTAGCACCCTTCTCCCAATATACTCAGCATCGCTCCTCTGTACATGTCCAAACCAACACAATCTCGCCTCTCTGACTTTGTCTCCCAACCGTCCAACTTGAGCTGACCCTTTAATGTACTCATTTCTAATCATATTCATCCTTGTCACACCTAGTGCAAATCTTAGCATCTTTAACTCTGCCACCTCCAGCTCTGTCTCCTGCTTTCTGGTCAGTGCCACCGTCTCCAACCCATGTAACATAGCTGGTCTCACTGTCGTCCTGTAGACCTTGTCTTTCACTCTTGCTGATACCCGTCTGTCACAAATTACTCCTGACACTCTTCTCCACGCATTCCACACTGCCTGCACTCTCTTTTTCACCTCTCTTCCACAATCCCCATTACTTTGTACTGTTGATCCCAAGTATTTAAACTCATCTACCTTTGCCAACTCTACTCCCTGAATCCTCACCATTCCATTGACCTCCCTCTCATTTACACACATGTATTCTGTCTTGTTCCTCTCTTCTCTAGAGCATATCTCCGCCTCTCCAGGGTCTCCTCAACCTGCTCCCTACTATCTCTGCAGATCACAATGTCATCAGCAAACATTAAAGTCCACAGGGACTCCTGTCTAATCTCGTCTGTCAACCTGTCCATCACCATTACAAATAAGAAAGGGCTCAGAGCCGATCCCTGATGTGATCCCTCTTCCAACTTGAATACATCCGTCATTCCTACTGCAGACCTCACCACTGTCACACTTCCCTCATACATATGCTGTACAACTCTTACGTACTTCTCTTCCACTCCTGACTCCTCATACAATACCACAGCTCCTCTCGAGCCACCCTGTCATATGCTTTCTCCAGGTCCACAAAGATACAATGCAAATCCTTCTGGGCTTTTCTATACTTCTCCATCAACATCCTCAGAGCAAACATCTGTGGTGCTCTTTCTTGGCATGAAATCATACTGCTGCTCACTAATCATCACCTCACTTCTTAACTTAGCTTCCACTACTCTTTCCCAGAACTTCATGCTGTGGCTCATCAATTTTATTCCCCTGTAGTTAGTCCTGCACATCCCCCTTATTCTTAAATATCGGCACTAGTACACTTCTCCATTCCTCAGGCATCCTCTCACTTTCCAAGATTCCAATTTGGTTAAAAACTCCACTGCCATCTCTCCTAGACACCTCCATGCTTCCATAGGTATGTCACGTGGACCAATGGCCTTTCCATTTTTCATCCTCTTCATAGCTGTCCTTGCTTCATCTTTGCTAATCCATTGCACTTCCTGATTCATTATCTCCACCTCATCCAACCTCTTCTCTCTCTTGTTCTCTTCATCAGCCTCTCAAAGTACTCTTTCCATCTGCTCAACACACTCTTCTTGCTTGTGAGTACGTTTCCATCTTTATCCTTTATCACCCTAACCTGCTGCACATCTTTCCCAGCTCGGTCCCTCTGTCTAGCCAATCAGTACTGGTCCGTTTCTCCCACCTTAGTGTCCAACGTCTAATACAACTCGTCATACGCCTTTTCTTTAGCCTTCGCCACCTCTCTCTTCACCTTGCGCCTTATCTGCTTGTACTCTTGTCTGCTTTCTGCATCTCTCTGACTATTCCACTTCTTCTTTGCCATCCTCTTTCTCTGTATACTCTCCTGTATTTCCTCATTCCACCACCAGGTTTCCTTTTCCTCCTTCCTCCTTCCAGACATCAAGCACCCTTCAGATCAACTCTTCTGCATAGGATGTAATCTACCTATGTGCATCTTCCTCCACTCTTGTACGTAACCCAATGTTCCTCCCTATTTTTAAAATACGTACTGTATTCACCACAGCCATGTTCATCCTTTTGGCAAAATCCACTATCCTCTGACCTTCTTCTTTCCTCGCCTTTAAACCATACCTACCCAACACCTCCTTGTCTCCACTGTTCCCTTCACCAACATGCCCATTGAAATTTGCTCCAATCACCACTTTCTGTCCCTTGGGTATACTGTTCATCACTTCATCCAACTCACTCCAAAAATCACGCACAATATATCAACCATCCTTCTCTCCATCATATCTGCTAACTCTCTCCCCTTACCAGTCATACTACCAACATTCATACCCTCAGTTCCACTCTCTTTACTTTCCTCCTCTCCTACTGCCTCCGGACCCGTCTCCCCCCTCTTCTTCTTCTTCTTCTTCGGCTAACAGTATCCCAATTTCCGCCAGCACCCTGTTTGCTAATAGTACTGGTGGTGGTTGTTGTTAACCCAGGGCTTGACCAATCCGGTATGGAAATTTGTATTGTTGTCCACATATTGATTTGGCAAAATTTTACACCGGATGCCCTTTTAATAATTATATATCCATGTTTAATAACATCATATGGATTGATTTTTATTTGTTTTTTTCTTTGTTACTTATTCATTACTATTTATACCTCTTTATTATTATTCTTACCTCTTATTTATTTTTAACTTTCTTGTAACTTTCTGTTTGACATCTTGTAAAGCATTTTGAGCTACATTCTTTATTTGTCAATGTGCTATATAAATAAATGTTTCTGTTGTTATTAAACATGTAATTGTGAAGCCAAGCATTCTAGTTTAGAGTCACAGGGTGTCACAGGCCATCTCTTTACAATCAAATGCAAAGCAGTAACCAGTCTGGGAATGGTGCCAGTCTATCACCGGACATTATCACAAATTAATCAAATTCAAATACGGTATATCCAAATAAGAAAGAAAAATAAAAGCAAATATTAACCTAAAAGCTGTAGACACTTACGTCAAACTTGTCACCGGTGAGACATTGCTCAGGATTGATGCCACAACAATTGCAAGGTGAAATGTGAACTCACCATGTAGGGATTACAAGTTTAGCCAGTTGCAGATCTGCCTCATAGCTATGACTTTGCTTTTTCCTATGTAGCAACTGTTTCTCAACTGCTTCATTGTGCATGCCTCCAGCCATATTTAACTATTCATCATCCATTTCTTAGCCAGTTTAAGCCAATTGATGGTCATAGGTGTCAAAGTCACTCTTGTAAGTCCTTGACATTACTTACTCATAAGTCTGTGAGTTACAACATACACTCACATCCACATTGTTTCCAAGTGATATTCCCTGTATGTATTTGTGTTTGGAATGTGGATGAAGAATGGAAGTACTTTTGGAAATATCTGCCTAGTAAAGCCTGGAAAAGGAGAGAATATACCAATTCTACAGCCTGGCATTTGTGCTACCATGCTTCCCCAGTGAAAAAATGTATGTCTGGATATGTGCTTGAATAAGATTAATAAGTGAGTCCAATACAGTAACAATCATAAAAAGTATATTGTACTAGAATATTATTAGTACAGTAAGATCTAGAAGAGAATTGTTTCATTTAAAGTCAGAATGATGCTACTCCAGTCTCTGGCAAGCTATGCCACTCTGAGAAAGTCACTTAGTCTCTCACTTCAAAGAAAATTAAAAGCAATTTCACATTGTTCCAGCTCCATTACACAACTCTTTGCAAACTGCCTTTCAACTTTAATGTTCCCTCCCTTGGTTTGTGAGGCCCCATCTGTCTTTATGTTCAAGTGATGTAAAGGTCAAGCTACTACCCTTGGCTTTTAATCCTCTGCTGCTTTATCTACTTATTTGTGAAAGCTCTGCAAAAAGTGTTTCAATTTATTCTATGCTGTAATTTCATCTACCACTTTAGCACGTACCCTTCTTTGTAATTTTATATTGCAAGGACTTTATAGTTGATCTCTAAGACTTCTTTGAATGATATATGCTGTTAAACTATGTCTGATATAGAAATAAAAATGAAACTGTTTGCTCAAGCACTTACACCACTTACATCTAACTGGTAGCCTTTTTGCATGTACTGTATGCGTATTTTCAGTATTCTTCTGCACACTTGGTGCTGTTTGTAAAATGCCTTAATGACAGATTCACAGGGACTCATGTCTTACAGATCCATAATCTTGGCTTCAAATTCTGTGTCCAGTCGCTGACTGCGTAGGTTATAATTTTTTTTTTTTTTTTTTTGGCATTCACTTCACTTTTCCTCCTCAGTACCAAAGATCTGCTTGGTGGGCTCTGTGATAAATGGGCATGCTGTCCAGAATTGATGGCTTTGTTTCACTCTTAAAAATAATGCATCTTTAATGGCATTTTACTGAGTGGTGTTGTTTGACAAAGAACCATTTCATTCAGGGAAAGCTTTTTTTGCACATGAAATTGTTTTTTTGTGCTTTGAAAAACTTCCTAATAGACTGAAGAAACCTGAAATTTTCAATATATGGTAGGCTACCAAGCAGGACACTAACAGATTAAGAAAACCGGGATTTAGCCTGTGTTACTGTATGCAGTCCTTTTAAAATCATTAACCATTGGTTTTTCACAAATCTGTTACCATGTATTAATAGTTATTTACTCTATGGAGCCTGTTATGGATCTAAAAATATCATATATATATATATATAGGAACCAAAAATGGTTGCTCTATGGCAACACTCTGAAGACGTTCTCTGGCACCTTTATTTTTCAGTGTGCACCTGTAAGCCTAATTCATCTGGAATAGGTTGTAGCCCCAACCCCCAATTACAATAAATTGCATTAAGTGAGTTTGGGAATGTTATGTTATTATTATACCATGATTTATTTAACATATTTCTGTATAGTGTTGGATTGCATTTAGAAACAACCTGTCTTTATGTATATCGGGATCCACTTAGAGGCCTTCCTCTTACATTTTCCCCTTCATTGTTGATTCATCTCTCCTACTGTCTTATAAATTATTTTTACTGTCACATTTTTTTTACAATTGTTCTTGATATGACTCAGCACTGATAGTTTATTATATACACCCACCTAGCATGTTATATTATTTGATTTAATGGAATACATTACTGGACTTCATGCATTTGCTTTATTTTAAAATCTTATGTAATTCTTGTCTCAAATGATTTCGATTCTTATCTGTTTTATTGATTGATGTGCAAGACTTTACATATGTAGTAATATGAAAGCAGATTTTTACTTGTGAGTTGTCAAATACATTTTTCACCATAATAATTGTATAAAATTGTAATAATTGACTGTTGCTTTCCAAATGGCAAATATAATTAGCTGGATGTTTCCTATTCCAAATTGTATTAAAACTAGAACAGCAGACATGATATGGCTGATAATTGTGTTTCAGGGTTTTTGCCCGTCCCCCAAACTGTTTTATTAAAAATTAATTTAGTCTGAAAATTGCAAGGTCTATCAGTGAAGCTTGAAAAGAATCACAAACACATTCAATATAAGAAGTCAATGCCACTTTGCTACCTTATTGTAATGGTCAGTGATGTTTCTTAACCCTTTCTCAGAATTCCATTAACTTTCTTTCAAAAAAGTGTTTCAAATTGATTAAAACCATCTTTAAAGGGAATAAAAGATTGCATGCTGGAGTACAGAAGATGTATGTGTCGCATAGGAGTGGGAGTCAAGAATGCAACTACGTAATTTCAACCAGTGTTTTATTATTTTATGATTTCCTATCACCCTATTATTTATTTTTCTCATAATAATTTTAGGTTTGTACAAATTGTCAGTGGTATGTAGATTTATAAGCATCAGGGATGTTCAGATTGCTTCTGGTGTTTGTATTCTGTCCAGGTTGGACTGTGTTCAGTAAAGTCACAACTGCTGATGGTTTAATTGCACGTCCCTTTATTCAGGAGATCTCCCATGGATAGAAAAGCTTGTAAAGAAACATTAAGAAATGATGAAATTAATCATAAAGAGGGATACCATTCCAAGAGTCCCAGTACACCAGAATGTAACCTCAATCCCTTTGAGCAATTCCGAGGACAGCCTGGTAATCTGTGGAATGAACTGATGTGGGTTGTTTCTGCGACAGATCATCTTAGGCGCCTTGTGGCTAAGGGATGTGGATGTGGATTTAGCACAACATGCAATGATACTGTCCATCTCGTCATATATATACTATGCAAGGCAGAACAGGAGATGAATACCTCTTATGCTTGATGCTTGATTCAGACAAGAACAAGCAGGCCTCTGTGAAAAAAAAAAAACAGCACATGTCAATGGATGTTCCCCTTTGGAGCTGATTTGCTTGCTCATTCTCCTGCAAGGCATGAGCGCAGCATATATTAAGGCTCAAGTAAACCATTTTGAGGAACCAGCGAAGTGTGAGTATGAGATGTCATCAAAATGAGGCAGCAGCCTGGTCTGAGTTTGCCCTGCATGCTTTAAGTTATGGAAACTAAAGTTTGCTTAAGAGAAATGCCTACGGCTATTTTTCATCTAACCAGTTTTGACATCAGACATGGGTTCCTGCCTTTAATGTAACACCTTCATTAATTAACAATTTATTTCTGCTTTCAATCCATAAAGATAAGAATAACCACAACAGCGGAGTGTTTTCTTCTTTTTTATGATGATTGACTGTAGGATATTAATTTTCTTTCATTAGTTGACTCCCTTTCTTGTTAAAACACTCAATTTTTATTATTTTGTACCCCAAAAGACAATAGACTTGGCAATAATAAAGCATTCTATAGATCAACAGTATAGCAACTTTAGTGCCTGTGTGTATGTGTCAGCACTTATTATATACAGGCTACTTTCAACAATAAAACAATAATATAGATAAAAAAGAGTAAAATCTAAACAAGTAACTGATAACACATTTCTGAAAAAAGCTGAATTTAAGCTACTTTTTTGTAGCTACTGTAACTATTCGGCTGGCGAACTATCAACTGCCCTGATACTTATTTACTCTCAGGCAGCAATGTATACAACAACAACAACAACATTTTCATACAAGCAGTAGCTCAAAGTGCTTTACATAATAAAGAATACAAAAAATAAAAGACACAATAGAAAACAAAATAAGTCAACATTAATTAACATAGAATAAGAGTAAAATTCAATGGCCAGGGGGGACAGAAAAAAAAAAAAACTCCAGATGGCTGGAGAAAAAAATAAAATCTGTAGGGATTCCAGACCATTAGACTGCCCAGTACCCTCTGGGCATTCTACCTAACATAAATGAAACAGTCCTCTTTGGATTTAGAGTTCTCATGGAAATACTTGATGATGATGGTCACATAGACTTCTGCCTTTTAATCCGTCCATCATTGTTGGAGATTCATGAAGCTTTGAGTAGGTGGAGGTGGCACAGGCCACCACCACAAAGAAACCGGAAAAAGAAACAGAAGAGAGAGTAGGGGTCAGTACGGATTTTAGGGCCACCATGAATAGTTATTATGAAGAATTGAATATACAGAGTATCAGGATTAAGTTAAATTGAAGTTATAAAAAGGCCATGTTAAAGTAATGTGTTTTCAGCAGTTTTTTAAAGTGCTCTACTGTATTAGCCTGGCGAATTCCTATTGGCAGGCTATTCCAGATTTTAGGTGCATAGCAGCAGAAGGCCGCCTCACCACTTCTTTTAAGCTTTGTTCTTGGAATTCTAAGGAGACACTCATTTGAGGATCTGAGGTTACGATTTGGAATATAAGGTGTCAGACATTCCGATATATAAGATGGGGCGAGATTATTTAAGGCTTTATAAACCATAAGCAAAATTTTAAAGTCAATGAATGACACAGGTAACCAGTGTAGTGACATTAAAACTGGAGAAATGTGTTTGGATTTTCTTTTCCTAGTTAGGATTTTAGCAGCTGCATTCTGCACTCGTTGCAAGTGATTTATGTCTTTTTTGGGTAGTCCTGAGAGGAGTGCGTTACAGTAATCTAGTCGACTGAAAACAAATGCGTGAACTAATTTCTCAGCATCTTTCAAAGATATAAAAGGTCTAACTTGTGCTATGTTTCTTAGGTGAAAAAATGCTGTCCTAGTGATCTGATGAATATGCGATTTAAAATTCAGATTAGAGTCAACAATTACCCCTAAGCTTTTTACCTCCGTCTTGATTTTTAATCCTGATGTATCCAGTTTATTTCTAATAGCCTCATTGTATCCATTATTGCCAATCACTAAGATTTCAGTTTTCTCTGTATTTAACTTGAGAAAGTTACTATTCATCCATTCTGAGATACAAGTCAGAAATTGTGTTAGTGAATCAAGAGAATCGGGGTCATCAGGAGCTATTGATAAGTACAGCTGTGTGTCATCAGCATAGTTGTGGTAACTCGCGTTGTAACCTGAGATAATCTGACCGATATATGACAGAAGCATGTAGATTGAGAAGAGCAGCGGACCCAGGATAGAGCCTTGTGGAACACCATATCGGATATCATGTGTCTTCGAGTTGTAATTCCCACAACTAACAAAATATTTTCTCCCTGTCAGGTAGGATTCAAACCAATTTAAGACACTGCCAGAGAGGCCCACCCATTGACTAAGGCGATTTCTAAGAATATTGTGATCAATGGTGTCAAATGCAGTACTCAGATCTAAGAGGATGAGAACAGATAAATGGCCTCTGTCTGCATTCACTCGCAAATCATTTACTACTTTAACGAGTGCAGTTTCTGTGCTGTGATTTGTTCTAAATCCCGACTGAAATTTATCAAGAATAGCATGTTTATTTAGGTGGTCATTTAACTGCATAATGGCTGCCTTCTCCAGAACTTTACTTAAGAAAGGCAGGTTAGAGATGGGTCTAAAATTTTCAAGAGCCGAGGGGTCAAGATTATGTTTCTTAAAAAGGGGTTTAACTACAGCAGTCTTAAGACAGTCTGGGAAAACCCCCGTATCTAATGACGAATTTACTATACTTTTTTATACTACTGTATACTATACGAATTTACTATAAGCACAGTGATAACAGGAATATACTGTGTTTTGAAGGTATACATTGATTTGTGTCATTAATCTTTACAAATACTTGTAAGAAAAGATAATACATATATTGACTGTATGTGCATTTTGCCCAGCTCAATGCCAATACACCTTGCATTTTCAGTTTCACATTCGAACTTGTCAAATATCTACAGTTCAATTTACAACATTTAATCGACAAAAAATTTTAAATCATACAATACAATACAATACAATACAGTTTATTTTTGTATAGCCCAAAATCACACAGGAAGTGCCGCAATGGGCTTTAACAGGCCCTGCCTTTGACAGCCCCCAGCCTTGACTCTCTGAGAAGACAAGGAAAAACTCCCAATAAAACCTTGTAGGGAAAAATGGAAGAAACCTCGGGAAAGGCAGTTCAAAGAGAGACCCCTTTCCAGGTAGGTTGGGCGTGCAGTAGTAAATCATGTTGGGCGACCTTAAATTTCAAAGATTCTGGACATGAGGCAATGTGTTTCCTACTCTGCACCACCTCATTGTGGGTACAGTGGTATAATTCACTGGCAGACATGCGGCATTTCCATATATTCAGCATTGGACTACGCATAATCTATAATGGGCACCAGGATTAAACTGCATTGGGTCTCTTTAAATTGCAACTGTGGTTTGCCTGGCCTAAAATGGGCAACTTTGGCATATCTAATGGTAAAATATATGACAAGCACTGCAGAGGAAGAACTATTATGTTTTACTTGCATTGCAGTGGGTTAAATCATCTTGGGCCACTCTTATTTTCACATGTTTGTGGCAAGACACATTTCTATATTAAACTGTAGGTGAGATCTGCCTGGCCCAATTCTATCCTAAAAGACACAAGGAGACAGTGAAGACTGAGCACACTTTGTTTTCCTCACTCAGACTCAGACACAGCAGAAAGTACATAAAGTTCTGAAGTAGGTGGAGGGAAGATAATAGATGAGAAGGGGCACCTGCCAAAGTGAATTACAGAAGGCACTGTGGGATGTGATAAAAGCATAGATACATCTCGGTATAAGAAAAGGATAGGAATGAGCAGACACTGGATATGTTGTGGAGGTGGAAGTAAGAAACTTTAATAATATGATTTATGTCAGTTGAACAAGAAACTGAGAAATAAAAAATGACGGCAACATTCCTTGCAGAAGGTAAGGGCCTGACAATATCATCATCTAGAGTGAATAAAAAAGGGGATTCATTTCCTTAACATTAGCTTTAGTGTCGGTTAACATGTTTTTTTCACAGTTTAATTTTAAAGAGTTTTAATCCATCAAGATAAGATCAACTTTTAACAGCAAAATACACCATTAGTATCTAGTATGATAATCCAGTCCAAAGCTACATATAACATACTCAAGTGGAAATCAAGGGTCAAGGACTGAGCCTTGAGAACTCCTTGTATGTCTGGTGCTAAGGAGTTTTTGCTGCTTTAAACACTCGTGCATATGTTTTTGTTAACTAATCACTGGCTGAGTGGCATTACCCAATATATATAAAACAATGAGATTGAACAATTTTTTCACATTATTACAACTGTGAGAATATGCAAAGTTTGCTTCTGTGCAGCAGATGGATTTGACTAATGTATCCACATTTGATCAGGCAAAATTCTCTTTCTCGCTCACCTAGTTTAACAGTAATTTTAAGATTCACTCAGGCAGGCCATTTGCCCCCTTAGAGGGAGCGCTGGAGTCGAAATGTTTATATCTAGATGCTCTTCTTGTCACAAATTGCCCTTTATGACACACAAAGGGAACACTTAATTTAACATAAGATTCTTACTGATTTACTGTTTTAGAATGCCAAATAAAATCACACAGTTAGTCTAATGCTGTAGATGTCGGAGTGTGCCAGTGACTTTGACTGGGATAGGCAAAATACTCTGTTTCTACAAAATCTGTGAAATTTAACTCTTTAACTTTTTAGAGTGCCCAATAAACATCAGAGCTTGCCCTGTGATTTTAGTTATGAGAGTGTGCCAAGCTGGCAGTGAACATGGCTACTGTATCTGATTTAGGTTGGGCAAACCTCAGAGGTATTTTATCTCTGGACATAAAATTGTGAATATTAAATTGGCCCAATGTGATTTAACCTATTTGAGCACCCATTAACTATCACTGTCCAATTTTGTGCATATGGAAGTGCATCAAGTATGCTGATGAATTTGCCTAATGTAACCAGATTAAGCCTGAGCATTAACCCCCTGCAATGGAGGTCACACAACATAGCTTACTATGTGGTGGAGAAGTAGGCAAAGTTGAACAGTGAATTTCATGAGCATACCCATTACCCACATTGAGCTAGGTGAAATTTACATGCAATGAAAATGTGGAATATTTTTTTTAATTATTGGTCAAGTTTAATTACACTAATCAATGTATACCTTTTAAAACACTGTATCTTGTAATTAACTTAGAGCTTAACAAAGAAATAGCTGTCTGTGAGTGAATAAGTAGCTGGACTATGAATAAACAGATACCAGATAAGTAGCCAGTTGACTAAGTAGCTGAGAAAAAGTAGCTAACTTCACCCTCATAACTTTCTTTTCAGTGCAAGGCACATAAACAAAGAAATCTTTGGTAGGGTCAGGAAATGGCCTACAATTAAAGAAAAAAAATGGAAATAACAGCGCCCACAGGGTATTCCCTTATAGCTAAATGTGGTTACTGTTACTCTAATGCTTCTCAGCCCTGTTTCTGGTAGTTCACTTTGTCTATTGATTTCCTTTGCAGTTTATCTTAGAGTAAATGATGAATTCGATGAATACAAATAACACATCTAAGCATTTTCTGAACTCTTTGTAATCTAATGTTATGGCCATGTGTAGCCACAGGGACACTGGGCGTAATGCAAGAACCAGCTATTGATGCTGTTTCAGTCCATCACATAACGCTTTCTCACACAAACACACACACACACAAATACATATATATCAATCAATAAACTGTATATATGTCCATATACGTATATGTATATATATATATATATATAGATATATATAGATATCTTTCAGCTGTGGAATAAAACTGCAAACAGACATAAAACATACAAACGTACAAACAAAAGACCATGACCATAAAACAGATTAAGTGGATTTGAGAATTCTAGGTGTTTTTCTGCTTATGTATTTTATTTAAATATGAAATGTTGTTATGGAAAGATATGAGTACTCTCCTGAATATTTATAATTTGTTAAGTTTAATTCATCATATCTAGTCACTAAATTAAAGCAGGGATGGCTCAAGTGAAAAATCTGTAGGCTGGTGTCTAAGATTCTGTAGGGAGATGGTGAAATATCTGTTGAAATAAAGCAATTGTCACTGCATAGTGAAACTTTCATTTCATTTTCAATCCCAATAAACAATGCAATAACAATGAAAACTTTATGCTAAAATTTGGTATTATAAAATAATTCAGAAGCTTTAATTAATCAACATTACATTATGCTATGAATTACCTCTACTCAAACAAAATGGAATAAGGTTTTATGTTTGAAATTCTTCAACATTCACCTTCCTTAATAGATTCAACATGTTGGAACAATCCAAGATATGATAAAGAAAAGACTGGCACACAAACACAAGTGAAGGACTGTTTATCAGCTCTTTCTGACACAAACCCAGACTAGCTTTTGCTGTATGTCTACAGAGAGATACCCAGTGAAGTGCTTAAATGGCAGGAGAATCATTGTCACCACAAGATCTTCTCAATGTGCCGTCTTTTCATTTTTATCAAGGCCAACCTTCAAGATCAACAAAGTTCTTATGCTGATCCATCACACATGGCTGAGCTCCCCCTGCATATTCTTACCAGCATGTTTCCTCACAAATCACAACAGTATTTATACAGGTTAAACATACAGTATCCACAACTCTTGTAATTAAGAAGCTCAATTTACTAACTAAACAAACAATAAGGATTTAATTTTAAATAAGATCACACAAAGTGCTGACACATGAATATTGAGATATTATTGCAAAAAGATTTTTCCACAATTAAAAAAGCTCATGTTTTTATTCTGTCTTGCAGAGCTGAAACAATGAACAGAGTTCTTGTGAATCGAACAGCTGAACACTTATGCTGTTCTGCATTCACAAGTAAGTGAAAGGGTTCAAGAATCCTACCGTCCAAAACTGAGAAGGCAGCACAGTTCATTTGAGGGGTTGATGACCTCTTCTGTCCTACCGTGCCACCAGGCTGAATTATGGTATAGTGAATATTCGGCCTTAAACAAATATTTACTTTGGTTTCTTTTCAATTTAGGGATCGATTAAAAAAATAATAGCAATTATAAACTGTTATGAGACAAATGACACAATCAGAAAGAAGGAGAGAAAGTGCATGATTAGAGAAAAGATGGACACAAAAGACACCAAATAGTCAGTCATTATATGAGTACTTATCATCTCTTGAAAGCATCAAGCTTTTTTGTTACATTTGAAATGTAAACCTTGCTTATGTCATTTATTGCAATCTACTGTAATTTCATGTGGTGGCATGGTAATTAGCATTGGTGCACAACTCTAGGAGACACCAGGGGTTTGAATTTCAGCCTAGTCACTGTCTATGTAGTGTTTCCAAATTTTTCCTGTGTCCACATTGTTTTTTCTCTGCGTGCTCTGTTTGTGTCCTAAATCCCAAAGACAACATTTCATAGGTTAACTAATGACCATAAATAAGTTGGTTCCGGAATTATGCAAAATGCTAATAAGATATGTTGTGGACCCCAATAACCCTAAAATTAAATAAAGGTGGTTTAGAAAGGCCTCGCAGTAAGGAGGCCTGGGTTCGCTTCCTGGGTCGTCCCTGCGTGGAATTTGCATGTTCTCCCCATGTCGGCATGGGTTTCCTCTGGGTACTCCGGTTTACTCCCACAGTCCAAAGACATGCAGGTTATGTGCATTGACGACCCTAAATTGTCCCTAGTGTGTGCTTGGTGTGTGGGTGTGCGTGTGTGTGTGTGGTGGGCTGGCGCCCTGCCTGGGATTTGTTTCCTGCCTTGTGCCCTGTGTTGGCTGGGATTGGCTCCAGCAGACCCCTGTGACCCTGTAGTTAGGATATAGCAGGTTGGATAATGAATGGATGGATGGTTTAGAAAGTGGATGGATGAATGTATGGATGGATGTTATGTATATACCTTGCACCAAATGCTGGTATAAAAAATGGCTAATGGTTATTGTGGCATGTATATTTCATTGAAGTGCCATTGATTGCTTTGTGAACTATCACAGTATGGTGCAAAAGTACTATACAAAAGTAAAAGTTAAACTATATTGGGGAATGAAGCCATATTAAGAGTTGGATATTGTCTTGTATCCAGTGCTGCCGAAATATGCACCAGTAATATCCTCCTGTCTGAATGCTTGATTTGAGGGGAGTTAAGAAGTCATGTCTACCACAGACCCAGAACTGGTTGAAAATTGGATGGATTACTGGTTTCCTCTTCCTGGACCAGTCACTCTTACATATACAATATAGCGAATATTAAACTGAACTTGCATAAACTTATCCTTCTATCATTTTATGAACCATCTCCAGCTCAGGGCTGATGGGTACCAGAGCCTATCCTGCAGCACATAGTGCAAGGCAGTGTGAATCCAACCCTGAAGTTACACATACGCCCACTTTCTCACATTAGGCCAATTTAGTTACAAATCTGTTGGGCAAAATTACAATATTGCTAAACAAAATATGACATTATACTATACTAGTGAAACAAGTATACATTCAATCCTCAAATGAAAGGGAATTCAAAGGGGTTAAGGCTACCATTATAATGATCAACTTGATTATGAATTCTAAACATGTGGGCACCAAGTACATTACATTTAAAATCAACTTAGCTACATTACTTTCTACTTACAAAAAAAGTAACTAAATATGCTATATATTTACTTATTATAAAATGTAAGGCGTTTCAAAAACTGTATTACTTTTCTTCATTTGTATGAAAAATTGCACATTTGAATGATCAGCATTTATTTTAAAATTATAAACTTATATATGAACCTTCATGAAACTGACAAGAAACAAAGCCAAATTTCCTTGTGTTTTATAAATATGTGTAGTCCCTCTAGTGCTGTGAAGTAAGTAGCATTCATTCCCTTTTTACACCCTTGACCTTAACAAAGAATCACAATATGAACTGTAGCCACTGTGTCACCCGATCACACTGTTTCAACTTATGTATAAATATAGCAAACAACTGGTTTCAAACTAAACTAACACTTCATGAATACGTTTTTCTTATCCAATTGTATGAAGCACATTCTTCTGCTTAGTTGTGCGATCAAGGCTTGAAAAGGAGCGTCATACCAGTGCTTGTGTTTCTTGCCTTACACCCAGGGCTGGTGGTATAATAATATTGTGCTGCTGAGTACAGCACTGTATGTTCAGCTCATCAACATAAATTTAGTGATTTTTGAAATACTGAGACAGATTATTTCAATGAGGAGAAAGAACAATGTGATCCTCGCAAGCTAACAGAGAGCAACATACATGCTGAGACTAAAAAATCCTTAAGTGTAAACCAGTTAAGGGTTTACCTGGCCAAAAAAAGGGTTACTTGCAGATAAATCTATGTGTGTTACCCTGGTTTGTTATCCTGGTTTGTCGAACTGGAAAAAGTGTATATGTGGCATTTTTGTGAATAACACTGTGTAAATGCACTCATTGTAACATTCAAATTGAGGAGCTCTCCTGCTTGGAAGCTCAGTTGTGTACTGAAGGAAAACTTTTTCAACTCTAGAAGCTGTATGACAGTTATCTGTGTTTGTACCGTTTCTTTTTGAGGGATGTGTGTATCTTCAGGCTATGAAAGTGTTTGGATAAGCATTTCAGGCTGCGTGTGGTGTTTGATTTTTTTTTTCTTATTCAACTTTTTTGATCAAGTATGTAACTTATGGAGGTAAAACATATAGAGCTGGAGATACTGTGTATGTATTGTGAATTGTTGTAAATCACTAATTTTTGCATGTTTTGTCTAAGTTAAGGATGAGCTTTTGATTTGATATGTGTAGTATATGTGTCGTTCGGTCCATGTCATCGTGGACAACACTGATCGTGTTATATTTTGTGGTCAAACATTGTGTATGACTTATTCTAGCATGCAGAGTTTACTTTTGCACATGTGGTCTGTTTGTCACACCTGAATTATTTGTCTCACATTCAACATGGATGTTATTTCTGTGTGGAATGCGTTTCACTGTTAGCGGAGGTTAAGGGTGTATTTTGACTTGAGCTTGAATCGTGTTGCCATGCGTTTCCTGAAGTGGCTTGTACAACGTGTTTCATGGAGTTGTTTGCGATCACACTCATCCGTTCTGTGTTCGTGCCCAGATATACAGTGTCCTCACAGTTTTTGTGTCAACTATATCTCTCACACACCTGCCCAAGTATTTCCTGTCATCTTTGATGGAAGTGAGAAACACTCAAAACACATATTTCAGGACTGTTGTGAGCCAGATTTCCAAATCACAGGTCACATTGTGTGTGTCACAACATAAACTGTCAACTTACACCAAGATTCAGCTTCAAAGGCCAGGGGTACATAGGTTTTTATGTGATAGAGAGACATCTCTTACAATTAATTATATATATATATATATATAATATATATAGAGAGATGGAGTCATGTAATCATTTTCATTATTGCTACTCAATTGTCAGAGACACAGAACAGCAAAGCGGAAGTTTCTCGATGTAAAAAATGTAACCTAAAATATATGTTGAATAATAAATTATAGCCATAGCAGACAAGCTACAAATTGCTGACACTGAAAGTAAAGAAGTGAGATATTTTCTTAAAATTATAGTCTATATGCTGTAAATAGTCAAGCATTTGGGTTTGTGCTTGTTAGAGTATGGGGAAGGGTGTGCTTCTTAGAGAGAGAGACCTGCGGTTTTAGCAAAAAGCATTTAAAAATATGCCAATTAAAAACATAATTTAATACTTCATGATTTTTGAGGGTCATGAAAATAATTAGACCTTTAAACATTTCAGTATATGGTGAAATTGCATCTGGACCAAAATTTATGAATGCTTTACTCTATTTTCCACTGTGTGGTGGTGTTTAAAGAACCACTTATCTGTTGTATTGAGGTTAAAAGGCATAGTTAGAGTTATCACGTGCAGTTAGAAATAATTTCATCTGTTTTACATTTTTTCCCATTCAAACAAAATCACTTTGTAAATTATTATACATATGGGTAGAGAGACCGTCTTACATTTAAAGTCCATTTTTTGCTTCTTTTGAAACATTCAGAGTTCTTTGGGAACTTTAAATAAGGGTATTTAGTTGCTGTTTCCTTAAGTGGAATGGAAACCTTCATTAATGGGTGGAAAGTATGAAACAGAATATGATGTGGTGGAATACAACTTCATATTTAATATTTCTAAATTATTATTATTTTCCTTACTTTCCACAGTATCCACATTTAGGAGATGTTAATTAGAAGTATTGGGGCTTACTTACTGGTTGACTGAAATAATTCTCATCAAAACAAGCTCTAAAACTGCAGTTGGTTTTTGCCTTTTTTTTATTCAACTGTGTTTTTAGTAGAACGACCATAAAAACAGAAGTGACAATTCAAAATAATAAGCCATAGACTTACCAAGTATTTCAAGCAGCAGTGGTGATATATGCTTATTTACCTTGTAATTTGTTTAGCAATCTTCTTTTTAAGACATCTGCTTGAAACCTTATATATTGATTTTTGATAACTCTTTTCCCTGTTTATTTTGGTATTTCAATGATTTTAACCTTCCGTTGATGATCTTTATTTTGAACAATGACTTTTTTACATTCCCATAACCTTTTCAGGACAATCTGCCTATTTTTTCCATCTTAAGACAGAGTATTTATGCAAAAAAAAAAAGTAGATAAGGAAGAAATCACTGTAGTCCTGTTTGTTTTGGGTTTTTTTTTTGGATACTTCATAAATTTGGATTTCTTTCTTTGTGCTGCTCATACTCTGAAAAGGATGTTCAATTGCACAAACCTATTTGATATTTGCATGGATGCAGTGATTTGCTACAGAAAACCACACTGGACCCTATTAATAAGTGCTTGTAGTTTGTCTGCAGCCCAGTGTAATTACAGTTCCAGTCTGAATTAAAAGCAGGAATAGCACAAAGCAAAGTAAAAACTTTTAGAACATGGAGTCACAAGCATGGTTAGAGGGGAAGTTGAGGCCCCAAATTGCTCCAAAAGCGGGGCAAGACCTTCACTGGCCATTCCAGAAAAGGCTCACCCCAAATCAGCTAGTCCCTCAGCTGTTACCTGCAGACTTCAGCCTAAATAGGCCAAAATGGGATAGTGGCTTTGAAAGCTCAAAATAAATGCAAAGAAATTCCCAGATTCCACAAAAATGCCTTACAAGAGAAAGAAAGTGTAAATCTTCTAGTTTGTAACCAAAAGGACAATAAGAATCTTTATAAATCAACATTTTTATTGAAACAAGGCATAAAATAGGCAAGTATAATAAAAATGCTCAACAGAGCAGAAAGGATTTGCCTAAAAGCAATCCATATTTAACAAGTTCCAATCCACTTAAGGGAAGGCAAACATCCAGAGACAGAAGCACAATAATTCCAAAAACCAGAAACTCCAAACAAACGCAATCCTCCACAGAAGTCAAGCCAGAATGATGATCCAGTAGCAGTGATGTCAAGGTAGCCCCACCTCCTGGGGCTTTATCCACAAAGCACAGAAAATAGTAACACATTTAAAGACATAGAATAGAAATAACAAATAACAAACAAACCAGAGATAACATAAAAACAACTAAAACAATACATCACAAATAATTAAAACAACCATAAAACAGGAAAGAAACATGCCTGAAACACAAAAAATATGAACAATTCATTGTCCAAAAATAATGCACATACCATATAAATATTTGGTATACTGTACTATTATCATCTACACATTAAGCTGAACTGTACCCATTACCCATATATATATGTGTGTGTGTGTGAAATGAACAGCCTGGACACACACAAAAAGGTTTGGGGCAGCCACCCATATATTGTCCCTGGCTACAAATGGATTTTGAAATAGCACTGATGTGCATTGAATGGTGTCCCAATATGAAATGAACTCAAGCAGGAAAGATGGCGGTTTTAAAGGGTCCACACTGGAAGTGATGTCATCCTTGTTGCTGGAACCAAACATGATATTGTCAATGTGGAATCAGGCAGGACCTCCTGTGTTTGGTCTGTAGAGATAACAGAAGTAGGTTTAGTGCCCCCCTCCCCACCCCCTAGCCTGGCGTGGAATTACCTTCAAATGGTCCATTCCGCTTCCTCCTATTCGCTTCTGTGTGACAATGTATATATAAAACATGGTTATGAAATATTGCGCTTTCATATTCAAATGCACATTTTATTTCCATTTACTGCTAATAGATAGATAGATAGATAGATAAAATTTACATTTTACATTATTGCTTTTTTGGTTTTATTCTGTTATCCTTTATCAGCTTATGAGAAAAGCATTCCATATCTTCAAACAGGAGAAATTCTAAGAAATTTCTTTGTTCCCAGAGATTTCTAGCAAAAAAGGGGAATGCCCCTAATTATACACCAGTTGTTTTATTGTACAAAGACAATATTATCTTGAAATAATAATAAAAAAGGGTTACCACACCCCGGCATCTTAAATCCCCACAATTGCTGAACCCCAAATACTTTATGCTTTCATTTCAGGCAAATATTTAGTGTGAATTCATGAAAGAGAATATACTTGGACTTGGTACTATTTCAATTGTACATTAAGACTTAGAACATTTAATTAGTATTTCTACTTTTATACAGCTTTGTTCAGAGTTGTTAATTGCTTCCTCTTTTATTAAATGGCTGCCAATGAACATTGAAGTGTGAATAACAAATTAAACTAGCAACTAACGAGTAACCAGGTCTCACTTTCATGTTAATAAGCATATATAAAAAACATATCTCTTTTAGTGAAAATAAATTGGAAGTAGCAAAAAGAAGTATATTGTCGACAGAAAATTTCAGACAGTGTTCTCAGTAATGGAAAATCTATAATTAATCTGTATTAAACTTATTAGTCAGGGCAGAATAAGAGCATTGCAAGTAATTTAACATGTATTATATTATATTTTATATTATATAATATTTTCATTAATTGCAAAAAATTGTTTCTAAGTAAAAAACTGGTTGGAATGAATATAAGCCACACTGTGGCCAGCCAGGAAAAAGAATAAATAATAATTCACTGATGTGCCCAGTATGCCAAGCAGACATGCCATTGCCCAATCTTTCCAGGCAGATGAGAACTGATAAAAACTTTATTCTGTTGTTCATGTTGTTCATGGGGTATTGCTGAAGCTGCAAATATTAATTCCAACACAGTTCTGCTTTTAATTATAATTAAGAATAATTTTATTGCCAAGTTTTTTTGACTCTATCCAGAAATGAGAAATGTTCTTATTAAATTTTTATGGGCATACTAGCTGTGCTACCCATCTAAAACAGGTTGAAATCTAAGTAATCAACAGAAACATCAGTGTTAATGTTTGCAGTGCATCATCTATTGGAATGCACATATTAGTAAAATGCACTGCATTTTCTATTCCAACAAGTGGCGCAACACAAACATTAGTAGTAATAAAATGCATAAATACTAATATTTGTTAGTAATGCATTTTATTCTGACAGAGTCATATCAACCAGACAAACACATAGCTACACAGACACTTATGCTGTTATTAAGGTGAAAAACAACTATTTTGAGAATGTATGTCATGGCAATCAATTAATTTCCTTTATCTTGATTTTTAATTTTTTTTTTTAAACCCTGTGGTTATTTAAATGTAGTAATGAAGGGGATACGACCTGGAAATACCCTCTCCTCCGGGTATACAAGACTCTTTGTTAAGTATGTGGGTACATTTAAAGAAGCAAAATAAATTAAAAAAGTAAAATAAAAAGTGAAAGAGACTTTTACCTTGAGAACATCTATTTATTTTAATCAGCTTTAAGATTTTTTTTTTCTGATGAAAACTAAAAGACACAAGCAGCATCAATTTCATGACCTAGCTGAACAGTCTGTGCAGTTGATTTTGAAAAACAGCTACAAAGAAGCAAAATGTCTTCTCCTAAGGTGAGCCATCTTGTCATTCTGTTCTCACAGCAGTTGTACCAAAATTCAAATGTTTTCTTATCTTTCAAAGAATCAAAGTGTGTGAAGCATTAAATCACATACACTAGGAGTCACCATGCCATTTAGCCCTGCTGTCTACCTGCCAGTCTCTCGTGGACCTCAGTGTAGCCTTTCCATTGGAAGCTGTGGCTGCACAGAGGACAAACTGTGCCACTTATGTACCCATCAGAAGTTTATTCAGGAACCTTGACAAAACAATTAGTGTATGTAAATGAGGAGAAACATCAGCCCAGTATGATGTAAAAATGACGCCTTTTGCATAAAGCTACAAAGATAAAAGGCTTGTATGATAGGCTTCTGCTATTCATATCAGCATTACTTTGAATCAAGTGGACATTAATCACAACAGAGAGGATGACTCACTGAAACGCTGACGCTAACTGCAGTCTGTAAACAGTGAAATGTTAGCTGCTTCAGATGTCAGAAGACATTTCTTTTATCTGACAAGTCATGCAAATGAAAAGAGGAAAAAATGAATATATTTAGAAAGTTGGTTTTATGTTTTTCTTTTTAATGTTTAAACCATATGAACCATATGACATTATTGACTGTTTTTTTAGTCAACCCAGTCTTCTCCATTACTGTTTTTAAAATCACCTCAGTGTTTTAGCATTATTTTTTTTTTATTTAAGTATGTGGTGGGTGGCTTGGTAAAGGCTGGGATGGCAATATAACACAGTCAGTACAAGAAGGGAGTCAAATGGAAATAAGTACCAGTGCACTTTTACTGTATACTGCACAAAGGATGTATCACCACAGTGTTATAGTCCTTTAAGATTAATAGAATTCAGGAAATGACAGCCTGATATGGGGTGTTGAGTATATCAGGTAAAATGATTTGTGTTTTCTGTTCAAAAACACAATACTTGTGTCTTTCTCAAAACTATTGGCCACAACTGTATGTGTTATAGTGGGGTGCCAGATCAGGACTGATGTCAGTGGCAGCAGTGTGCTACAACACAGATTAAGGGCCCTTCAGGGTTCTACCAATGAAAAGAAAAATTGGTTTGACTGAACTAGAATAATTGATGTACCAGTAAAATGAAATGACTAACATAAGGGGGCAGTAGAGCATACAATTTCTGGAGAGTACCCAGAAGCAATTACTGTAGAGGCACAAAAGTAGGAACAGGAAGGTAGGTGTCCTTAGTTAAAGGGTTAAATGTTCCACAGCTCATAAGGTGGGAGCAAGAGGTCATGGGTATTACGGCATGGTCACCTATTGAAGATGTGAATTGGCAGGTGAAAGTGGACTTTTTAAGCTGAACTGGGTACCACTAGAGGGAGATCTAGAAAGACAGCAACAGGAGTTCCACAGTTACAGGATTTGCCCTGAAAATGGCCCCAGAATTGGATGTAAAATAGCCTAATTTTGAGACTTGGATGTTTGTACAAGAAGGGGTACACTCATAAGGGGAAAAGAGGCCAAAGTGTTGGGAGAGAGGGAGAATTAGTGCATGGAAGGTTAAAGAAACTGCTTCATTGTGGCACTTTGTGATAGAAAAGTGAGTCAGCTACCCCACCTGATAGACAAGTGTGCAAGTATATAGGAAACCCAGGAGAGACAGCACAGTTTAGTTTGGTCATGTTTGTTTTTTTGCATTGTATGCTCCATTTTTATCCTTTCATTATATATGTGTGTGTAGATGTGTAAAATAAAAGTTTGTTTATCACTTTGCTGTTATTTTGTGCTTGCCGATGGCTTTAAAGCACCCCCTATCTTTCACAATTTGAAAATTGCATTTACCGCTGTTCAGGTCTCAGCCCTCAGGGTAACGTTGTATGGGCTCTTTTAAGTGTTAGATTTAACCCCCTCCACCTCACAAGCCACCATTCTGTATTGCAATCAGAGGGTTTGAATGAATTAATCTATTGCTGTTAACTTTATGGCATTCATAATAAATTAATATTTCCAGATGGACAGTTGAGTGAATTAATCTAATGTTGTTAACTTTATGACATTCATAATAAATTATTGATATTTCCGGATGCTAAAATGTAGCTGAACTGAAGCAGCCAGGGCAAGAGAGAAGGCTTTGAATATATGCAAGTACAGAATGCGGAGACATGAACAACAGCTGGATTTGTCTCCAGAGCGTGAGAATTTTTTGTATTTGGCTGGCCTGTTATCAATCTGAACAAATGTTAAATAAACACTATAGTTTGACAGTGGACACAAATGAAAAAATGTTATGTTTATGAAAAGGGAGTAGCTTCATTTAGATTAAATATTAAACCTATTGTATTCTAATTAAATTAAAACTCTTTTTGTTGTGTATCGGGTACTGTTCTCACTAATCAGTTAAACAAATCATCATTCATAAGAAATTTTATGAGAAAGTAACAAAAGCACATAATCAGAGAAGTGCATATATTATTAATCCTCATTTTAACAAAGCTTTTAATAGGGTACCAACTGGGAGGCTTATGATTGAACTTAAAGTGTGAGATCAATGTGTAGATGGGTACAAAATTGACCTAAATATACATGAACTGTTTCCAGTTTAAGTATTTTAAAATAGTGATCCTCAGGAATCAGTGCTGGGGCCACTGCTCTTTCTGATACATACTGTATATAAAAGATCATGAAAATATAAAGAACACACTGGTTAAGCTTGCAAATGATGCTAAACTACAGTAAGTGGAATCAGCTTAATCATTACGGATGAGCCTGCACAGAATTCAGATTTGGACAGATTTGCAGCAGATGATATTTAATATAAATAAATCAAAAGTATTACACCAAGAAATAAAAATGTTAGATTGGAATATCAATGAGCCTTGTAAGTACATCATATGAGAATGACCTTAGAGTTGTGGTGGACTTGGAACTGTCCACATCCAGTGTACAGAAGCCATTTAGAAACATAGCAGGTTGCTAATTTATATAGTACAGTATGTCAAGAGAGGTAAAGCTTAAGCTATGCAGGCCTCATCTGGAAGACAAATCGTCTGTAGTAACAACACAAATACAAGATCCTGTAGTAGTCGGGGTACTTGGTATTGCTTATAAATTAATTTAAAAATAATTAATTATTAAACATTTATGAGAAAATCAGACACACAACAATGTAATAATAAATAAAGTGAAGAAAAATATAGATGTCTGTTCTTCTATTTTTGGGCATTATTGAAAACTGAAGAACATTAGGATTTCACTTTTAAGGAAATGTAGGATTTGAGATTTTAACTTGTCCACCCACGGAGAGTCAATTTAAATGTAGGAACTGAGAGAATCTTAAGTTGGTTAATTAAATAATTATCAGTTTTGCCTTGGGCAATACCAGTCATTACTCAAATAATTTGTCAGGGCTCTGAATTTACAGTATTTATTATTATTATTATTATTTCTCTGTTGTTGCAGGGGTTCTCCTACCTTTAGGTTTATATCAAGGTAACCGGAGCACATTGTTTTAAAAAACAGAATAATGCAATTTATTGATAAACACAAGGATTACAGAAATATGATAATTGCATATATATGTTGACATATAAGACAAGACGCAGACAGACTAGACAGACAAACATATAGCTTATAGGCTGGCTGTTTACTGGTATTTAGGTTACAACTTTATCTTGGTACAGATAAACAGTTTTATGATACCACATCTTTATGGATGATCTCTGATGTTGTGTGGAGTTGTTGCTTTGTTGTCGGTCCGGGTTCAAGTGTAGGATTCTTCATGTGTTGAAATTCGATCTTTGTCTTTGCTGTGTGATCCTAGTCACTGCTAAGCTGCTGCTTCCTTAGCTCGACTTCTGCTGTCTTTTGTCTCTTCATAGGGAAAAGGTATTACTCATTCTGGCCCAAGACTTTAGACACTGAATTTCCCTTCTTAAATTAATTGCTGCTCAGTCTTGTCAGACTATTGGCACACAGCTTTGGCTTGACAGACTGGGTCTAAGTTTTTGGTCCTCATTGAGAACAGAATTTCACCCCTTTCAGCTCCTCATGGAGAGGGCGGCTCACAGTTTCACAGTTTGAGAGGAGATTTTAGAAAGCCTTTTTGGAGAATGTGCACGTTGTGTGTCTGGAAAGAGTCCCAGAGTTCTCTAGGATTCCCCAGAGAATTTCAGTAATTGTGTTAAATTCACAATTCTCAAAGCTCCTCTTTGCTTCTCACCATTCTCTTCTTCTGCTTCTGTAGTTTTGATGGTTGTTGGAACTTTGCCTCATAGTGATATACCCAAGCTTCATTATTAGTCTGAATTCATTAATGTTAATGCAGTTGTTCTTAATTTCAGGAGTCAACATTCTAGGCACCCAATATACATTAACCTTGCTCATCTTTATTCTTCACGAAGAAATGGTTTAGGGTGTGCCATCTCACACAACATCTCTGTCCAATTCTCTATTACTACTCATTTTATGGGGGCAACATTTTGAAAGCCAGGTACAATTTGGGTCATGTGCCACAATGGAATTCTCTTGATTGTGGCATATGAAGGTGTTTGGCCTTGGTACACATAGAGTAGATGAGAATACAGTTTTTCTCTAGTATTAGAAATTCATTAATAGAGAGATACTTGCTGGTTTTAGTAATCGTAGTTGTGAAGCAAGAAACGTACATCATAAATACAAAATACTTGAAACTTTGTATTTTAGTACATGGGAGCTAATCTTTAACCCATTTACAAAATCAGCTCCTTAGATTATCCTGTTCAGATTCAATCTCAAAATCCCTCGTAATATATATACAATATATACTAATAAAGATGCCATAAAATTAAGTTCCCCGTAAGAGAAAATGCATGTTACAATCAATCCATTATTGGCATAATTGCATGTTCAGCAAAATGAAACCAAAAACTATCTTTGTTGCTCATTTTAAGTACTGTAAACCATGAAATTTCAATAAAGTATTCGGTACCAACATTTGATCTTGCACATATAAACAAGTATGTCCACTTCTTCTCCAAAATCCCTGCTTAGTCTCTGAGTGCTTTAAACATTCTTTGAGAGTTGTCTATAAGCTTTTGGAAAATTTCTTTTGGGTTCTTTCTGTTGTTAAACACTATTTTATGGCGTTATTTCAGTGCCACTATTCTGAGCACACGTAAAAAAATATTGCAAGTGCAAGTGTTGAATTTTGAGGAGAAATTTATTTTGAGCGTACAAAAGCTGAATTTGAGTGAACAAAATTCATTGCTGCGTGCAAAAAATGTATTTCAGTGTTTGCACTTATCCATATACACACACACAATAGCACCCCCTCTCGCTCAGTTTTTTCATTTGCGCTTGCTCGCAATGTGTTGCTTGCGCTCACAACATTCTTTGCTGCAAGCGCTCAACTCTCTGTACACCGTTATAAGTGTGCCACAAAACCAACCAATCACAGACTTGGTTTCAAAAATTCTGATTGGCTCTTACGGTCTCCAATCAGCTCGCTAGCTGCTGCATTCATTGTGGCACATCTGCGAGATGCTTCTGGTGATTTTATACATTCTTGCCTATCAATTACCACTAATGTAAATCACAGTAAGAAGAACATGAAAACAAAGGCATTCTTTTTAAATTGTTGTATTTATTGGAAAAAACGCTTACACAAAATAACATTACTCCCAAAAGTACCTATTCTGGAATAATGACTATTATATATGTTTGTGGATTTGAAGGAGCTTCAGGATCCAGGCATTGACTGGGAGAGTACTACACCAACGATAGTCTTAACAAATAATATATTTTAAAATAAAATAATTAAAGATATTATCCGCAAATTGGGGTTTAATTGAGTTTAGCTGGATTTAGCTACATTTCGGACTGTTTCCGGAATGCAGCAGCTAGCGAGCTGATTGGAGACCGTAAGAGCCAATCAGAATTTTTGAAACCAAGTCTGTGATTGGTTGGTTTTGTGGCACACTTATAACGGTGTACAGAGAGTTGAGCGCTTGCAGCAGAGAATGTTGTGAGCGCAAGCAACACATTGCGAGCAAGCGCAAATGAAAAAACTGAGCGAGAGGGGGTGCTATTGTGTGTGTGTATATGGATAAGTGCAAACACTGAAATACTTTTTTTGCACGCAGCAATGAATTTTGTTCACTCAAATTCAGCTTTTGTACGCTCAAAATAAATTTCTCCTCAAAATGCAACACTTGCACTTGCAATATTTTTTTACGTGCGCTCAGAATAGTGGCACTGAAATAACGCCATACTATTTTGATTACCTCAGACTCTATACTGAAATTGTACTGAAAATATGAAAAGTTCCCTTAGATATCAGGTTAAATTTCACATTTTTTCACTTCGGGCAGGGCATGCTGAAGGTCCTGCAGTGAATGACAGTATAATTAGTGAAACTGTTGAACTAAGCTATTTTTATTATATTGTAGTTGAACACGAAACATTGAGTGCGTATTGATCTTTTCTCAGCTGTTCCTGCAAAGAAGATGTGTGAGAAAACAGAAGGAGAACCAACAACTTGCTGCCTACTTACTCGATCACTCTCACCTTCCCAATCTTCTTTTATAGTACTCAAAACCACTCATCAGTCTTAAAGAATAAGTTTAGTATTTGTCACGTTGAAGTTGTTTCTTCGTACACAAGGCATGTATGCCTTTGTTTTTCAAAATTGTATTTACAGTAAACCATTTTCTATAAATTTTGAAAAATATCTTGCCCATGCTGTCATTGCAAAATGGAGGTATAGGGCATGGAGCACTGCCCAGAAAATAAAAGCTGAAGATCTTTTCAATAGAAAACCAGTGTACCTAAAGGAAAACCCATGCAGACACACAGAGAATGTGTAAACTTCATATAGGTGAATGTGAAGCCTGTCTTCAGAAGCTTTGAATGCAAGTTGACTAACTTTTGTCCCATCATGCTTCCTGGTTTCTGATTTCTGTTCACTTTATATGATTGATAGGTTTAAGTCTGCAATTACACATAGTCATTCTTCTCGTTTTTAAATTTTACTAGCCATCCCCCATAGCTTTGCACATGTAGAAGTGATATCGGACAGGAAGGAGGGCCCTGCCCGGCCCCCTAGTCCTGACGTCACGCTTCCCCCTCCCCTCGGCCCACAGCCTCTGTCTCGGATCAGCATGAATATAGCACTCCTGAAAGCGAACTATGATTCTTAGCGCAATGAGAGAAGTCGCAAAATCAACCAGAATGTTCAAGCAGATTCTAGAAAAAAGCCTGATCTAAATCCATCAAGTAGTTCTCTCTTTCGCTAGCTAAACGGATGTAAGATACGCCCCGAGGTTGGCACGAGAATGAGAAGGGCCCGCCCCCCTCACGTCAGCCTGCTGCGTATCGCATAAATAAATTGGTACCGTAAGAGAACTATGGTACTTTGCGCGATAAGAGAGGTCACAAAGGCAACCGGAATGTTGATGCAAATTATAGAAAAAAACTTGATGTTGAATTTTATATATAGAGAGATTATAAAAGCCAAGGTGTCTTCATTTTTGAGTATAAGCACTGCCTTCACTGATGCAAGAACAGCAAGAGGCAGCAGAGTGTCTCCACCACTGGGGAATGGCAGTGTGCTCCATGTGAGGTTACTGTATCATGTTCAAACCATCACTTTCCTCTTTCTGATTTGTGTGCTTCAACAAGGTAATTTAGATCTTCTTCCTGAATCTAAATGCTTAGACAAATGAAGAGTCATGCTTCATTTTGTGCTGCCTTTAGATAATGCAGATGACTGATACTCTAAAAATCACCCAATAAAAATTTCATTGTACTTGTCCAAACAGGTAAATAAAACTTTCAACAAAATGTTTCCCCATAACAGATAATGGTACCAAGGCTCCTTGGACAATCCCAGCCAAAATCTTGTCTTGTGCACAAAAAAAAACATCCATCCATCCATCCATTATCCAACCCACTATATCCTAACTACAGGGTCACGGGGTCTGCTGGAGCCAATCCCAGCAAACACAGGGCGCAAGGCAGGAAACAAACCCCCTACCACCACAGGGCACACGCACACACACACACAAATGCATCTTCACACTAAGCACGCACTTGGGACAATTTAGGATTGCCAATGCACATAACCTGTATGTCTTTGGATTGTGGGAGGAAACTGGAGTACCCGGAGGAAACCCACGCAGACACGGGGAGAACATGCAAACTCCACGCAGGGAGGATCCTGAGTTTCCTAACTGCAAGGCAGCAGCGCTACCCACTGTGCCACCCGACAAAAAACAAACAATTCACTGAGAATTCCCAATAGTATGGGAGTAGGGAATAGTTATTGGATAGCTCACTGGGTATTGAATACCTAAAGAGTGGTTAATTTAGTTTAACGAGCGGTTGAGTGCATATTTCTTTCATTTATTTTGCCCTCATGCCCAGTCTCCACATTTTGGCGCACGGTGCTGTTTCTTTTGTATTCCAGGACATGCAGAGGAAAGAATAGTACAGAGAGGTCAGTTCCGCGCTATATGCAATCATCAAATTCTAATGTTAACAGTTCCCACACACCCAAGGACACTCCTTCCTACATTTACGACATGTAAACCTGTTGCAATGTACACACTTCTCTATGTGCTGTGGTTCCTATTACTGACACTGACTGAGTTTGATTTCCTGGGGGAAGCAAGTGGCTGTCTTGGAACAGAAGATTGCTGATGTTGCATCCTCCTTTTCTTTTTCCATCGCCTTTTCTTGTAAGAAGCGACAGCAGAGCTCCTCTGCAAGGTGAGCCATGAACACTCTTCTTTTCTCAGTGGACCCCATACTTGCCTTGTACAGTACATGTGCGTTGATCGCCGCCAAGTCAAGCTTGTTATAGTGCTTCTGCTTGCACTAATTATACTCACGTCTTCTGGTTCATGATGTCAACGCAGCACAGAGAAAAAAAGAAATACAGTAGGTATATCATATATACCTATGTCTATGTTTTTTGTCAGTGTGGCTTTGACATCATGGACCATAAGGCGCATACTAATTCAGCGTAAGCAGGAACACTCAATAAAATGGAATAAAAAAAATCAAGTGACAATAAGATAGGAAGAAGGCAGATTCATCGGCATTTGTGTGTCAGCTGTTATCCATCCAGCTGTATCCTAACAGCGTCAGATTCCTGGGGGTAGTATTTAGGGTAGTATGTATCGTGATCGTGACTGAGAGAATAAAAGTGAAAAAAATAAATACTAACTTTTACAAATGCTATTAATTTACACCGGCTGTTACAAACGCAAATCAAATGTATGTTTTTATTGTATTATGTTAACAATAAGAGTAACTTACTACTCAAAATGGTAAATATACGAGGCAGGAGGATAGAACTGGGGGACTCTTGATTACAATTCAGCAGTTGTTACCACTGCACCACGGAAGCTGTTGCATTATCATTGAACCTTTTTTGAAAGTGTTTACAGTATTTGATCTTTGGACTTCAGGCTTCACACATTACAGAGTTTATGCCTACATTGTGTCATTTATTACTAAAATATGAAAAACGTTTCTGTTTTAATGATGTGTTTACACAGATTATTGTAGAAACGGAACACATATGAGATGCATGTGTTCCAAATAACGATCTATTTACATTCTAAAACTTCAGCACTTCACTCCCAGATAATCAAGGCAGGAACTGGGAGAACACTGTACCTGTTCTACAGCGGTGGGGGGATGGAATAGTAGGTTGCTTGCTGCTTGTTTTGATCGGTACATTTACAAGACAAAAGACACTGACAGAGAGGTACAAAGAGATTTAAGGTGGACCGGGATTACGAGTTGTTTCGTAGGCATTGGTAATTCTAGTGCTAAGGACATAAGATCCACATACCTAGCTAGGCAATCTCAATCAAATCCTTGTGAGTTATACAGAGTAAAAGATCTATCAATCTTATATATTGAGTCTTTTTCTGAACACACCTTTCCACTTCAGGATTATGGTTAGCAAAAGCCTATCAGTGGGTGTGAAAAAGGAACCAACCCCGTATGGGTCAATTAACAAATGTAAAGTATGAACAATAGTTGCCATACCTAATTGTAATGAACATTTTAGAGTGCATATTTTAATTGTGTACAATGCAAAAATACATAATCAACATTTTTTCAATTGTAAAATGCCATCTCCCCAAATGTCCTCATCTGTCCCTATACCATTGGAATTAAAATACTTTTGGTTTCCAGAAGAACAGCAAACCAAGCTAGTCTCAATTACATTTTTCAGAAGTCTTTTATCGCTTAAATTTAGACATATAATTTACTGTATTTTGTCACACAGCCATCTCTGAACACTATGCAGTTTTTTTTTTCTTTACAATAAATACATATTGTAATGCATTCACAATTAAATGCTGTTGTAGGTCTAGACAGGAGACGTTTTAGTACAGCCACAGGAGTACAAGCAGGGCCATGATACCAACTGTCACTGGTCTCAGGCTCTTCTCTCACAGATGCCTACTGTGCCATTCTTAGTTTCTTTCTCATATCAAAGCATTCATCTTAAAGGGAAAATGATTCTTGTCTTTGGTGTCTTTTTTGTAGCAGATAATTTATCCACTACAAATATCTGCTACAGTCTACCCATGTGTAAACCTTGCAGGATGCTTGTGATGTGCAGGGGAAATTAATAATTGCTGAGATTTTTTGTGCATCCCTCTTTCTAAACCATGGGTGTCGAGCTCTGGTCCTGAAGGGCACTAGTAGCTTCTGGTTTTCATTCTAACCACCTTCTTCATTAGTGACCAGTTTTTGCTGCTAATTAAATTCTTTTGCCTCTATTTTTCATTAATTAGCAGCCAAACAATGAAGAGACACAAAGCAAGCCACCACATGACCAGCTCACCTGTGCCCATCACTCAGTATCTGAAAATAAAGAAAGGTGATGGAAGGAGTTTGAAATCCCAGTTCAGCTAGTCATCTGTTGGCTCGTTTCACATCTCATTTCTGTTTGGCTGTCATTTAATGAAGAAACAAATCAATTCAGAGAACTGAATCCTTATACACAGAGCTATTAAATCTAGGGAAAGGGGGTTAATTAGCAATTACTGTATAACTGGTCACTGATTAGGAAAAGGGTTAGAATGAAAACCTCCAGCCACTGTGGCCCTCCAGGCTCGCAGTTTGACACCCCTGTGAATTTAAACCATAACCACACCTTATTAAGTAGGGATGAATGCACTTGAGATATGCAGACATGCTCCAATTTGCAAAGCAGAGGCACTAGCATTGAACCTTGGGACTTGTCTTCTATGTGTGTATATGGCATTGAAGCACACAAGGGTGGTGTGTGGTCCATGAAAACAACACCTACAAGAACAAAAACTCAAAATCTTCCAAATAAATATGATAAATATTACCAAACAATAAACCAAATACAGAAGTCTTCTGCAGAAACAATATCTATTAATCCAAAGCACTCAGTGTTAGAGGCTAATTCATCAGCAATGTGCACAAAGCAGTCCCCCCATGGGATACGAGTCCTTCACAGGGCACTTCGATATACTGTAACTCTGTTTAGAATTGCAAAAGTAACCTCCATGACTTTGATATGTGGAAGAAAAACCTGAGTAAATGGAGAGAAACTCATATACATATGGGGACAAACTCCACACATAAACTGACCAGGGCAGGGTTTCAAGTCCAGAAGCACTGCCTACTGTGCCTAAATTCAACTCCAGTTAAAATGTGATCTAATGCATTACACATATAGTGAGCTGGCTGGGTGAACTGTAAGCTGAGTAGCACTATATATTCGAGGCTTGGAAACAAAGATTAAAGTCACACTGGTAAGAACCCCATATGCCATGCCAGTGTGGAAAGGAGAAAACAAAGAAATGGCAAAGGTGGACAGATGTAAAGATGCTTTTCAGACTTACAGCTTGTATTAAAGTATTTTCTACCAAATATTTTTCCATAATATAGAGAACAGGCTGCATGGGAGCTACAAGAAGTGTACAGTCCTTTGGGTAGGTTCTGTGGCTTGAGGAAGATGGGGGTGAATGTCTCGGGTCTTCTACAAGGTGATGATGGTTCCAAAAATAAAACCCTGCATGAAGTTTAAAGGCCACCTTTCTTCCAGGAAACTCATTGATTGATGGACATAAGCTTAACTAGCAGGTAAAACAAATACCAGGATTGGGGAGTGGAGGGATGGAAGACAGAGTCGAGATATATTGTGGTGCTTGAGGGTGAAAGTGACATCCCACATTGTAAACCATGTTTCAAGCACATAAAACCAGCTGGGTTTGCCTCCACTTGTGTACATCTTTCATGTTTTAATGTTTTTACAATTAAAATATCTTGGCCTTAATGGTGTCATTCTGGGCATGGGGATTCAAGAATTGGATACTTTGTAGTTTACAATCCATTACAGTATTCTAAATGTACCTGATGAGGTATTTAAAGTAAATGTTGGAAATACCTTTAATAATATAAAGGATGGAATGTTTATCTTCATCATCTTCTATTACATTAAAGCAATAGCAATCAAACTCCAGATATAACAGTATGGTAGTGTAATTCCAGCTCTTTTGAACCCATATGTTATTAACCAAATTAATACTGAGTAAGCAGTAAAGATGGAGCAAGGGCTTTCTGGCGTGTTTGTACTCTAAGGACTGGGGTAAGAGTATTTTGAATTCATATTGTGTCTTCTACCATCTAGATACCTCATTGTCTATGGATACCTCACACACTCGAAATGTCCACCTACTGTACCTAACAACTTCAGAGATGTAGGGGCTGGAACCGATTCTGGCAGCATCAGGGCAAGGCAGAAACCAGCTGTGGATGGGGTGCCAGTGCATCAGAGGGTATGCTCACCCAAGTGGGACCGGATTAAAGTTGCTAATTAACCTGCACACTCATATCATGTAATTTATTTCTAAACCAAAATATCAAATTTTATTATGGGGGTCAGTCAAATTTTATGACCTAATCTTATCTCTCTATTATAAAAAAAAATCCTGGAAAGGAAAAGGAGGGCGACGAGACATGATCTTCTCGGAAGTTCTCGGGAGACGCAAACAATATCAAATAAGAGCACGGCCAGCAAAACACTCAGTCGTGTAAAGGCAAGTAGCAAACAGAGGCCCTGTGCTCTCAGCAAATATAAAGCGTATAAGGACATTACATTCTAGATGAAACGTCAGAGACCCAAAAGCATTGGAGAGAAAAAAAGGCAGATAAGAGATTATGAAAGCAGTGGAATTCGAAAGTCTCAAACAAACGATGGCGCGATACACATGCAGAGAAAGGTAAAGAATATGAAAGCAGTAAAATTCAAAAGTATTGTAGCGTCCCAGCCAGGTTGAAGTCTTTTTTGTTTTAAGTGACTGTTTGGTCCGATTGAGGGATGGCAGAGTACAGCACAGAAGACTGATAACGTGACAGCAGCAGAAAGACAGCAGATGATCTGACGGCACCTCCTTAGCATGTGTTCAGCCATGATTGACAACGCGAGCCGCATTATACGTACTGAGAAAGAGATTTAACCACACTCGGGGCTGGAAATAAAGGTAAACAAGGTAACAAGTATTGTTTTTACAATGACACGCGAGACAAGGCAGTGAGACATCATTTAAAACAAGTCCATGGACATCTAACCTAGCAGTTGTTGGATTGCTGTTGGCAGACATGCTTCATGTGCTCCCAGCTGTTAAAACAACGACAAGAGACAAGCAAAACACGCAGCTCACCAGCAGGAAAAAGCCTGCAGATGATCAGACTGCTTCTCCTTAGCATGTGTTCAGCGAAACTAACTGTCGCCCCCTGCACCCCACCCCCTTTACAACGTGAGTGACAGAAATGCAAAGTGGCAAAAGGACAGCTGCTGTACGGGCTTTGAAATGATCGGACAGCGAGACAAGCCGAACAGGCAGCTCGCCAGCAGCAGAAAGACAGCAGATGATCCGACAGCATCTACTTGGCATGCATTCAGCCGCACCCTCTTCACAACGCGAGCAGCGTTATACGTCCTGCGAGAAAGAGATGTAACCATGCCTGGGGTCGGAAATAAAGTATTGTTTTTACAAAAGTTTTAAAATAAAAGTGAAAATAATGCATATGTAACAATTCCCATGAAACTAACAATTTCTTTAAATTGTATATCCGGTAAACCAAACCTTGGGGTGGGCGAACAGAGGGCGGAGCCCCCTAGTCTTCCAAAAAAGTGGAGAGAAACAAAAAGGTGGAATAAATGTTCTTAATGAACATAAGATGCACTTAAGACAAAAACTAATAAATACATTTTATATATACTTTGTTTGATTTCTGTCCGAAACAAAATATATACAGTATATTTAGTGACAGGGACCTGCAGAGTAGGCACTGGAAAGTGTAGGCAGTGCTTTACTTATTAAAGTAAAAAAATATTAGAAATCTTCCTATATAATTATTTAGTAGTTTATATTTTAATACAGTGCAGATTACATTTTAATAGAAAGATTATAGACAGCAGCCCATTTATGCTGTTAATTTTTTTTTCCTCATCTGCTGTGTGTTAAGTAGTAAAATGAGCCAGTGTCTGGCTCAAATTATAAAATGGTGGAAAATTGTTTTTCTCTGTTCTTTGAAAGAAAATAAAAGTGTTTTAAATTTAATTTTTTAATGTGGGTAAAAAATGTCACCCAAACTGAAGCAGCAAAATTTGGGATGTTTTAATGTAGAATATGTAAAACAGTACTTAAAAGTACACACTGTTATTCACTGTGTCAGTGATGATACTTGCATGCTTGCTAATAGGATGGCAAAGGACTGGATAGCTTTATCCTACCAAAATTACCCTATAAAATTTAACCTATAATTATTGTGAACAAGATCTCTTTTGATATTAAAGTGGGATTATACTGCATACTAAATATGTGAAATATTAATTGTTCAAAGAAGCTGGAAGATACAGAAAGGAGTAATTCAAAGAATTTACAAAAGCTGAAGGTCTAGACTGTTCACACTGCTACATCATCCTCTCAGAGTCTTAGGTTCCAACCAGACTGGGTTCCTCCCTAAATGGAGTCAATGTGAACAAGTTTGAGTGAGTGTGGCATGTTATAGAAAGGCTTCTTGTTCAGGGTTGGTCCTTTCCTTTCCACCCCATGCTGCAAGAATAGCCTCCAGCTATCCTTGTTATCGGTGGAATAAATGAAGGAACAGAAAACCGCCTTTAAAAAGCACAAATTTGTCAGACACTGTCAGCAAACATCAGTGGTGTTCTACATCTGGCACACGATATGAGCTCACTTTGCTTTTGTGTATCACATTCATCAATCCCATATCAGAAAAATCCAACTGAGACCACAATGATTAATAAAATGATTAGATAAAAATACAATTAAGAAATTTAAATACTACTAGCTATGTAAGTCCGGGCTGTAAAAAGCCTGGGATTGTAGAAACTATTGAAATGTCTGGCATTTGAAAGGAGCTACTCTGGACATCTCTCTCCTAGGAGGATTCGTTTTGCTGATGTGTTCGCATCACTTGTGCATTAGCGACGGGAGGAAAAGTAAAAGGGATATCGTTTTGCTGATGTTAATGGCTAAGCGACTTTGTCTTTCTTTGGAGGTTTCATTTTGCTGATGTGTTGGCCTCGCTTGTGTTATTAGCGGCTATGCGAGTTTTCTGTTTCCTCAGAGGCGGAGCCATTACCCCGATTCCACCTCTCACTTCCAGGCCGGACAGACACACACACTTCCACGCATAGATGTTTATATATAAGATAGGACCTTGTCTATGTTTTTAGTGATTTAAACTTTGCTTCACTTAGCGCATTGCCATTCACTTCAATACCCTTATTATTGCCAGATACCATCCATTTTCCAACCCGCTGAATCTGAACCTAACCTGCATGTCTTTGGACTGTGGGTGTCAGATACCTAATTTCTAAAATGCCATTTAAACTCTTATTCTGATTAGAGGATTCGGGTTATTGGCCACAGAGAAACCTGATTAACAGAGGTAGTGAATAACCATCATTTGTGGCCATGTAAACCCTTAAGTATGTTACTGTTAGGGATTTTGTAGTCTCTGAATTTCCGTTGCACTCCTTCCTTTCCCTTGTTTTCATAGTCCGACTCAGTATTTCAGAAATCGATAAAATTATGTTGATGTGCTGAATGTACAATGCTAAGCTCCGTAACACAATTTCGAAAACAGTAGGGTAACACATTAAAAATAACATGCATCACATTGTCCAACTACTTTTCAATATAACTAACCTAACACAATACTTACCTTATTGAAGTAAAATACCTGTGTTATTATTTTTCCATCATCACTGGGTGTAAGCCAAGAATCGCTTGTACTGGTATGCTGGTCACTTTGCAGGGCCCAAATCACACAATATGGCAGAAAGGAGTTTGCTGTGTTTGCTGAGACCTATAAATAAAGCATCAATTTGACTAAACATATTTATAAGACAGACTGATATTATTACAGACATCATGCTTATTTTCAAATTCACGGAGGCCAATGATGGCTATTAACTCCCTTTTACACACTTTAATGATGCTGGAGCGTTTTGCCAAGGAGAACAAGGATGTAAACAAGGATTATTAAGAAACCAGGTTTCTGCCTTAAACAGGTTATTCACCTTAACCGATTGTGTGTGTGCATGCAAGTGCACTGACGGACTGCTTCTACAAAACTATCAACTGCTTTATCATTTAATTGGCTTTATTTTTATTTTACCTTGTTTTTGAATTTATCCAAATTTATTACTAAATAACGGACTAAAAAAAATGGTTTTGGGATGGTCTTCTTAACATGCAAAGAGACTGGAATTGAATTGCAGCCCAGTGCATGTCCATGTTCAGTTTATAGTACATGTTGTAGCAAATACTTCCTGGGCTTTTCTTCTGTCCTGTTGTTTTCCTTCCACATTTGAAACCCATGCATTTTAGGTAATTGTAACTTGGCCCTGAGTAAGTACAGTATGATTGTGTGTGTGTGTGTGTGTGTGTGTGTGTGAATGTGTGCCGTGATTCAAGGCCAATTCCTTCATTGCACCTGATGCTGCCATAATAGACACTGAAACATAATAAAGTTTATACAGGAATGGGATAGAAACACACAGAAATAAAATTACAACTAGGTAGAAGTGATATTTACAATGAAGTGCCATAAATTACAAAAGACTACTTGCTACAGACAATGAGTATATTAATAATCGTACAAACTATGGCTACACTCACTGTTCACTTTAGTGCCATATTTAGGTAAGTCTTAATCACATAGAAAGTTCTACTGTGGTAAAAGTTCATCCATTCTTCGGCTGCAGGCGGGCCTGAGGGCTTGCCGTTGATATCTCCCGGGACTCTGCCGGCTGCTGGGTGATCCTCTGCACCTCTCGAGTGGGGGTTGGGGCTTCTCTGATGACGGCCTCCCTGGGGTCTCCGCGCTCTGGGGTGAACTCTGGATCTCTGGGCTTGGAACTCCCTCCATCTTCCGCACGTTTTTGGGGCCAGGTCTGTGGCCCTTCACACTCACTATTGGATGCTCCTATAGAGAAACCTTACACATACAAGCGTGCGTACACACACAGGTGCTCACATGGTGATCTCATAAGTATGACTTGGACATCTTCAGCACATGATCTAAGGTTGTGGTTGGCCCTAAATGCCTTAGTAATAATTACTGTATGATTGTCAGCAAACATTTTTACTTTTATATATCTTCATGTAGCTGATGCAGCAATGTTTTTGTGTTGTGGTTTAACCCCCCTCTTTCTGCAGGTCTAGAAGTGGATTCTGGTTCATTTATTGTTTATTCTATACGAAACCCCCCCCTTCCCCCTTTACTTCCATCTCTTCCTTCTCCCTCTTCTTTTTCTTTCACTTTTGTCTCCGTGTCCGGTTCGAATCTAAAAAACATCTGAAAATATTTTTTAATAAAGTTTTGGTATCAGGCGTGACGTCAGCAGAAGCTGTAATGCTCCATCTGAGAGAAAAACTGTAAGGCTAGTCGCCAGCATTCAGACATCAATTCTGATTGCTTCACAGCCGAACAGGACACGTTAAAAAAAAAAAAAAAAAAATAAGTTCATCCATTCATTGTGCTTTGTGGGTGGGCCCCTCTGATGTCACTGCTGCTGGGTTCTCCCTTTGGGTTTATATTGATGTCAGAGAGAGGGTGTCACCAGTGGATCATTGAGTGTTGTAGCAGATTATCATGGGTATTGTTTGTCTTTGATTTATTTTCAAGTTTCTGAATCTGTTTGCTCTCTTTGATTTCTGCCTTTGTATTGTGTATTGGGACTTGTTTGTTGTGGATTGCCTTTTTAGAAAACTCATTTTGCCCTTTTTTTGCCCAATCAGACATACAACAATCACATTCTCGACTCACAAGAGCAGGGACATTGAGGCAGATGGCACAGCTAGCAATAACAACATGGTAAACATTTAAACAATACATAAACCTTTGATTGCTTTCCTTGGCCCATTCTTCAAATATAACTGAACAATGCTTAGTATTTTAGCTAGTTTCTTAAATTTTTGGGTTTTGAATTAAGCTGAATCAATTTCTGAGGTTATTTCTATTAATGTGCATCATTTTGTTAATAGTACTCTTTCTAAATGTCATCTTTGTGGCATTAGCATATCACCATTTTGTATAACTGCTTGGATAGCAACCACCAGCATTTGTGTGTTTTTGCATGTTTATGGTTGCTATGCCTGTTGTCAGCCAATTGACACTGAGGGTCCCATAAATTCCATACTTTCTACTTTCTGTATCCCAATTTCTGACTTCTAAACACAATTGTTTGAATGCCTTTCAGGTAGAAATGTTTGTAACTGCAAGACTGGCTTGGGTTCTGGCTCCTGATAGTTACTTGACAAATTCATTATTTTTCTGGTTTTGGGGTTTCCATTTCATTTTTGTTATTTCTGTCTTTTCCTTCATGTTTGAAGGAAAATACACACAGATTGAACAAAAAGGACATACCCAAAGGTGAGCCTGTTTCGTTCTGATTTGAAGAATTTACAGCAAAACTGACATTTCAGTAGAAGAGTTTAATAGACATTCACATTTTATTTTTTGCCAGTCAATGATGAGATTTTAGATTTAGTCCATACATTTAAAAATTTCTTTTAACATTTTCTGATAGAAAAGAAGTCTTAAAATTATTTAAAATGATCTAAAGTGGAGAGAATTAGACACATTCCTCAGGGCCGTTTTCAAAACAAATACATAAAATTATTCAATGCTATTTTGACTGAGATTGTAAATAGCTAGTAACTCGTTAATTCAACCCTCTTTATTGGTTCTGAATATTGTAAATCAACAACTAGAAATATCATGACTTTGCTGATACCTTTAGTAAACACCTCCTTTTGATGTCACTAAACTGAGTCAAGACCACTCTACCTAAGTTCAGCCTTAAAGGCGATTAACTATACGCTTGTGTCTAAAATGGTATTTAAGAATTTAGAAAAGTTTCTATAAATGTGTTTACTTCAGATTAGAGATCTATTCTGCCACTGTATGAATTTTCATAAAACATCTTATACAGCTTTGCCAAAAAGTTGGGTCTCTAACTAGTTTTGTGTGGTTTATTTCTGTTTCTTTGTCTCATTTATTCTCTTGAATGTAGCATGTAATATCTCACAGTAATAGGTATTGTTAACAGACCATGTAAAATAAAGATTAAAATACCAATGGTGTTCTGTAAACAAAGAAAGGTATAATTTTGGCTACAAAAACCAAGGCAGAGGAGGAATAAATAGTACAAAGAGCTATCCAAATAACAAAAGGACTTGAAAAATAAAATATAGGTAGACAAAGAAAAACACCAAAAGTAAACCAGTGAATGCATTATTCTCCCAAATAATCTATTTTCTCTACCTCATTTTCTGTCATTTCTAATTTAATTTCCTCACAATATGTTTATAACACAATGAAAAGAAACGGTATAAAAACTGAATGAATAATTTAATAAAACCTATCTTTAAATAAAAATAATAGTTGGCAATCAAACCACTGACAGTACTGCGGACTTATTTTATGAATTTAATGGCAGCTTCTCTCACACATTCAGTATGTGAAAGGATTTCACAAGCAGAAAGTTTATATTATACAGTAGATTTCAGTTAAACCTGCCATTTGGTAAACATTTAAATAAGGCTTCACTTATAGCTTAAACTTTATATTAAAGGACTTCTGAGTGGGACTACTTATTTTCCCTATTACATAGCTTTGAGTTTGGCCTAAAAATCATAGCCTGGATAAAGCTGTTGCATTTAAGTCCCAAAGCCTCAATTTACTCAAATAATGTAAACTCAAATGATTTTGTTCTAAATCATGGCTCAAGACGAGTATGCACTCATTTGCCTCTCCTTCACACCAGTGCAAGTGAGCTGCAGTCTTTTGTTTTTTTTAACAGTTGGGAGGTTTGCTGAATTCAGAAGAGAACCTCAGGACATAATGTCTCCTTATACGCAGATGATATGCTGTTCCAGAGTTCACTTAAATTGTGTTAGAGATAGTGCATCAATGCTGAGATATTTTATGAACATAAACTTGGAGAACATTATTTTATTTTCTACCCATGTTGTTGTTTATCATTTTATCTCAAACAAATATCCATATTTAGTATTTAAAATAACCAACCTTCAACATCTTCTTTAAGCACAATTATACCCCATTCTGACATACACAAAGCCAGATCTTTCAAAATAGTCTAACATGTAAAAGTCAATGACAGGAATAATTTATATGTGTTAGTTAAAAGAAATAATATTTCAAGGTATTTGTATTTCATTCATTGTCATCATGTTGCTGTAAATACATTTTATTTATGAACTTTGGATGGAATCACATCCTCAGTTTCCAAAGTGGATCTTGTGCAAATTATTCCTCATTCAGTCTGTACCAATAGGGATCACCATGAAGATCAATAGTTCTTCTTGTAGCTCTCTCAAGTGTGTCATTATCTTGAAACTGTTGTAACTACAGAAAAATGCAGTGGTTGAGCATTCAGTATTAGTAAAGGTGGCACTTTAGGTTTAACATCATTATTGTCAGTGGCTCTTTAGAAAGTAGAGCATGTTTGCCACCTCAATGCCTTTATTTTCTAGCACATGCCTGGTATCAATACTTTTACACATTTACATGTCGATGTTATTTTTTACATTATTTGGACATAGATCTTACAGTAAAAACATTTTCCATTGGCTATTTTGCTGTTAAATAACTTAAACATTAAACTGAAATCCATAAACTGGTATAGTTAAAGCATCGTTATATCATTATACCCCTAGTTTTCCTAATGTGTGCTGGAAGAAAGAGTTTACATTTACAATCACATACTGCATAATCTAATGAAAGATCCACTCCAATAGCACGTTTCTTATCACTCTGTGCTATACTAGTGCTAATACAATTTAAAATCATACACTGTATTTATCTTTAAACCTTCATGTATGTGAAATGTAGCCAGGATCAGACCAGGTTAAGTTTTTAAAAGAAGCTGTCACACATCAGTTTTCACCCAGCACTCCATTTTGCCTTATCCTCTTAACACAGATCTCAATTTTCAATTTGTTGTACACTGTTAAATTAAAAAAATAAAGAAAGCAATGCTTCATCTTTGGAGATATAAAGGCTGTAATTCGGTCCATTAAATTTTCAGCTTAATGTAGTTACCTTAACTACACTGATTACTTGCTCGCTAATTTTCATAAACCTATTTACATTTATTAATTTGGCTGACAGTTTTATCCAAAGCAACTTGCAACATTTCAGATACAATTGGTTACATTTCTTTTCTTTTTCCAATTGGAGCACAGGCAAAGTGAATTGCTCAGGGTCACCCAGTGTTAGTGGTGGGATTTGAACCCATACCCCGGGGGTTTGAGGTCCAAAGCCTCAACCAACTGTGCCACTCCACTTGCATTGACTTTGAATTAGAAGCTGCAAAAAAAGAATTACATTGATTAAGTAATATAACTGTAGTATAATATTTAATTGTAAATCTCCATAAACACCTTTGCGTTATATACAAAAAATGGTGATAACACTAAGGATTAAAGGAATACATTGTTTGATATTACATTGGATACTTAATAGAAGGACACATACTTTGGTAAACCATACTCCCTTTTAGAGATCTCTCAAAATGAATTTCGTATATCCTAAAATGCAGTTTAACATTTATCTGAAAATGTTTTCAGCATATCTCAAAGTTAGTTGTCATACATTTTGAGATATCTGCAATATACCTTGAGTTATCCTTAAAGCTTTTCTAAATATACCAATTGCATTTTTAGATAGAGGCTCCATCTATGTCAGATGGAAGGTTGTGGAGATGCTGGGCAGCTTTCAGTTTCTTGGAGTGGCCAGCACTGATGAACTGAATAGGGCACAACATATTCTAGCTACCGTCAAGTGACTGAGGATGTTCAGAATTCTCTATCTGCTGTCACAAACATCTACAGAAGCATAGTGGAGTCCTTAATCACTGGCTGCATATCATCACATATCATATGGCACCTGCTTGGCTCAAGATCATAAAGTTCTATGGAGGATAACATAGGGTATACAGTATATGCACTGTATTAGAAAGGCAAATGGCATAATTTTTCTCCTGAAGCACTCTTTCCTTTTGCAAACTAGTACAACACAGGGGTTTTTGCACTTCCACCAGAGGATTACCAGACAGTTTATAGCCCTAGTTTTTATGGGTACTAAACATACAGTTATAATGACAAATGCTGTATGTATTCAGTCAGTCGCAATGATGAATATTGTATATGTACATATATAAATAGTGACCCCGGCACGCACACCCGAAAAAGGCATTCAACAAAACTTACTGTGCTGTGTGCTAAAACTCTGTTAAAACATGCTGGGGTGTTTGTCTGCTACCGGTTCAAATGGACGTCTGCAGACTCACCGTGTAACGTGTCTGTTGCTTGATGGCTGATGCGGGGAACATTTAAAAGCGGCCACTGACCTGGCCTTGCTCTCTTTCTGTCTTCTCTACTCCAGAATGAACTTGCTTCAGCTGCTGATCGGCAGCCACTGAACCTACCTGACGAGGAAGACTACCTGTTCTTTTAGTCTGAAGAAGGGAGTTAATGAGGATTTACTTGTGTTCTGCTCTGTGTATTGTATTTAATTACCCCCTTTTTTTGACACCAACTGCATGCCAAACCTACCTGGAAAGGTGTCTCTTTTTGAAAAGCCTTTCCCAAGGTTTCTTCCATCTTTTTTTCTCTACAAGGGTTTTTGTGGGTGTTTTTGCTTGTCTTCTTAGAGAGTCAAGGCTGGGGGCCTGTCAAAACACAGGGCCTGTTAAAGCCCATCACAGCACTTCTTGTGTGATTTTGGGCTATATAAAAATAAATTTGTATTGTATTGTATTGTAATGCAGGATGACCAACAATGTCACTGCTTACTTGCTGTGTTTTTGTGAGCTAAAGTGACAGCTTCCATTTGACTAAATGCTGAGACTGTTCCTGTCTTCACTGCAATAAAGCTGATTTTCTCTGAAACCTGGACTCAGCCTCTTCTCACTAGTGGAAGTCTACACATCAAAAGATACTGTACATAGTATATACATACTGTACTTTGTAAAATAAATGAGAGGCAGCCTACCCAATGAATTAGGGTACCAGCCTGGTAACCCCATTTAATGATGGTATTTTAAAGATGAAAGTGAATGGTACACAAGGGTACAAAATAAGGGGGTCTGCTGTGAACAAAGAAAAGGCCCCAACAGAGAAAAAAATTTGCTTCTGTTTGGGAGCTCTGAGTTGGTCCAATACTGAACACTTACTTTCGGATGCCAGCAAGGTCATAGCACAGTCTCCCAGAACAGGCAGAGGTTTCCTGGTTTGGAAAGGAAGTGAGGTCAGAAGTCTTCCAGCTGGCATGTCTCTGAACTGTTGGTGTAAAAGGCGATTGCATTAGCAACAGCACCCCCTCTCAACTCGGAGTTGAATAGCTTACCTGGTGTGAGATCTGAAGATGTATATTAAGCACACATGCTTGATGTTATCTATATATTTATAGTTTAAATTGTATATAATTATATGCACTCTGTATGCTTTTTATTTCTATTTCTACATGGGTGTGGGTCATGTTGTTGGTTCTGTATCACTATCACATGCAGGTAGGAATTTCATTATACACATAACTATAAACTTGAACTTGAGATATTATAAAATGATGTGGTATGCATTTTCATTTTGATAATCTGGAAATGATTTTGACATCTCTCTATTTCTTTTTGCAGCATTTGAGGTATGTTAAAATAACAAGGAAGTCATTTTGAGATTATATAAAAATTATATAAATAAATACAATAGCTGTATTTTCGATATCTCAAAATGATATTCATATGTCTTGAAATAAAATTCCTTCTTTATAAGAAATGTATTTCAGATGTCTGGAACTCAATTCTGGAGGAGAAACCCAATTTTTCTGGAATGACTTTGAGATCAGATAACTTGAAATTAGGTATTCCAATATCTTTGCAGTGAAAAAGACATCCAAAGTTTTTTTCAAAATGTATTTAAAACATCATTTAATTTGCTTGAGACACCTCAAAGAGACAATGATATAATTTTTTAAGATATCTTGAAATTAATTTGAGCATTGTGAAGATGCCCTTAAGATATCATGAATTCAATGTAATATTAGATACCAACATTTCATTTTAAGATATGTCAAAATACATTTTAGAGTACCTTAAAATGTGTTTTGAGATATATAAAATGTTAATTAGATGATCTACAATAAAAATTCATAGTGTTTTGTTAAGATGTTGATAAAAGGTCAGTAATTGCTGCCTTTGAATGCAATGTGAATGATAAATAAAGGAATGTGCTTTCTTGCAGTATGATGTCTTGGCTACTTGAGAACATTCTTCTATTTGCAGAATGTTTTAGTAATAAAGACATTCTGGAAAGAGATATCTTTTGTTTAACCAGTCTTTGTAAAATCCTCTTATTTATTTATTTTTTGTTAAATCCTATGCTCAATGTTATTCTATCAAAACCATTGCTAAGCGTAATTAATTAATATCATGGTCAAGAATATTCTCCTCACTATTTGTATTGTGAAAGAATTCCTTATCACAAACTTTTCCATTAAAATGATTTTCAAACAGGTCATTTTCAATCAAAGTTATCAAGCCATCTGTGAAAAATAAATGATAAACCACAAGTACCACAACCACATTTTCCAGAGTCCTGCTACCTTGATATCCTCAACTGAGAATAGTAAAAGTGTACTTGGCAACAGTCTCTGATTCGATGTGCCAGGTTGTTCCAGACCTCGAAATCCCTGCTCATCAATATAATTAATCATAAGAAGGGTTTTCAACGTCCGCCTCAAAGTGGGTTTCAAAACCAATTACCTCTTCTCCAAACATTTGGAAAACTCTTTAGATATTAGCAGCAGTCATTTACGGTACCTTGTTACTTTGTGAAGGAAGTTTTGAATCAGCTGCTGGTAACTAAAAACCAACTCACGGCGTCTTGTGAGTTTTTGCTTAAATTATTGTATGACATTTTGAAAAAGGACAGTTCACAAACTTTAGGTGGGGAGGTCTAAATACAGTCATGGTCATAATACTCTTTTGTGATTCTAATTCTCCTCAGATACTGAATCATACATTACAGGAAAAAAACCATAATGATGACACATTATGTATCCCTTATGCCCAAAAAATTAAAAAGCAGTTTTGCTAGTGAAAGGCACAGATCAGATTTATGCTTTTGTACAATGCTATTTTGAAATCTCTTTAAAGAAAAAAAGATTCTTGGAATTGTCTCAGGCTTTTGGAAAATTTTCACTTGAGGATTAATTACAGATACATACAAAGTGCAAATGAATGGTCTTCCAGAACATTCTCAGACTGTTTTTTATAGGGGAAACTAGCCAGTTTGATTATATATTACTAGATCAAATTGTCTGGTCAAATCAAGGCAAACTTGCACATTAAGTTCATCTCTGAGACAGCCTTCTTCCATAAACGCAGTTATTCTCTTTACTTATAAAGGCGTACAAACAAGGTTTATTCTCTGTGTAGCTGAATTTATCCTCAACATTAGAGCTATTTCTTTCTTCTTTGGCCCTGGTGTGTGTTTGAGTTTGTGGGTGTGTGTGTGGGTGTAACAGTGTGTGTATTCTTTCTACGATGGACGGGTGCCCTGTCCAGGAATTGTTGCTGGTTTGTGTCCACTGCTTATTGGGATAGGGTCCAGTTTCTCCAGTCCTGTTGCAAAAAGCAGGTTTGAAAATTGATTGATGGATCTGTATATGTGACAATAACTTTGAAAAGAACTGATCACATTACATTTTTTTGGAAAACAAAAGCTTATATTTTTGAAAAAAAAAAGCCAACACTAGTGACAAACCACTATGAAACAGAATAAAACAAGTTTTAGCGTCTGTTGAGTTGCTGGTCACAATATGATAAAAAAAGAACAACTAAGGTTCACATTTAGTGTTTCTTAATGGGCAGACATTATTCTAGTCCATTTTTTGATGAGACACTTAAAGTTTTAGGCTTTGATACAAATACTGAGTGATGATTTGCAGCAATTTTAAATCAACTTTGAACCAACTTATAACATCATCAATTAGATGTCTGCAGTGGTATCTGTGAACCGCAATTGCTCCAGTTCCCCCTTACATAGACCAAAGATTCAGTTATTCAACAAGCCTTCCAGCCTTTATTAATGTGTAATTCAACTTCTTTTTCATGAAAATGCACTAAACTGGGAAATACAAAGAGATAGCGTTCATGGTTCCAACTCACCAAGGACTTATGATAATTATGGAATCCAATCATGCACAATACAAAACACATGATAGTAGACAAATTGATAGAGAGAGTGTCATGACTTGGGAGTTCCAAAAGCACCGAAATCCCAAAAGTACTTCCAAAAATTGCTCTCTAGAAATGAATTACTGTCCAAACCCTGAATACATACTAAGGGGACCAAAAGAATCTATATAAAATAAGAGGCTTACTTGCACAAAAGACTCTGTAGTACAAAAATAGATGGAAGGTCCTCCAATTTAAAGGATTGGGGGCAGTTTCCTGGCAGTGATTGGCAGGTGGCCCCACCTTTTAGGGAACTGCCTACAAACACCTAGTGCATAACCAAGGCATTTTCTAGTTGATAACAAACACATATAATAATGCACATAATAAACAAAAGAAACATCAATATAAGTAAATGGACAAAACAAACAAGAAAATGATGTTGAACAGCAGCCAGGGGAGAAATGCTGGCTGAAACATAACTGAGACAGTGTAGATGATGGATGGAACACTACAGTTTCAGCCAGCAATGACAAAAGCACCAACACTTAAGAAAAACATTACTTTCTTGTTGAGTTCTTAACCCATTTCACAAATATACCCAGACAACACCAAGTACTTTGGCTAGTCATAATATCAACAAGAAACAGAAAATTTGAAACAAAAAATGACCAATGAGTTTGTAACACTTGTAATTTTAAAATATGTGAAAATCCTATTCTAATATTCCTAATATGCCATTAATAGTGTCCTCATCAAGATCAATGTTGAGGACAAGACTTTTTTTTCTGTCTCACAAAATTTAACTGATTTAACTATGGCAGTAAGAAAAAGAAAAAAATACAGTAAGCATAAAGAAAAATTTTCTTACTGTACATACTACAGTATGTGTGTGGAAATTTCACCTGTGCATGCTGATATGGTTAATCCTACTACAGTTCTTTATACCAACTCATCGTATGGCTGCTATCATCCCACCTTCAAAGACATGTAAACCTTTCGTTGTTTTCCATCATACCTCTAAATTGCGCATACAGTACGTAACGTCATTTACTTGTATCCGCCTACCTGCTTCAGATAGCTTTGTACAAATGATACTGTCATGAAGTGAACATTCCATTACATAGGAATGGGGGCTGGACTTAAGAAAATGTTTACTTAGCATATATTATACACAATTTACATTATTTTTTTTCTTAATGTAGTTTTAGAAACTATGTAGTTAAATTGATGTGTTTCTCTTAAAAAAAAAAAAAAAACTACAGAGAAAATGATTTTATAGTTACTTTCACACTAAATTTAGTGCCATATTGAAGTGTTTGCCAACATATATTCATGCAGTCTCCTAGGCTTACACAAAAGTTCCACCTGCTTGTTATGTGAGCTGGAGATTCCCGAAGTCCTTTCTTCATTATTTACATTTTAAAGAATAAGAAATGTTTTAAATAATTGTTAAGAAGTGGTTTTAGAGATTCACCTCCTAACTCAAAGTAACTATAATAGATGCAATTGATAAATTAGTAATATTTTCCACAAAATGCCTGCACTATATGACACTGATCTCAACACTTTGAAACATTTGTAAACTATGCCTTTTTTTCTAATTCAAATGTCTCCGTTTTGGTTTCGATTTTGTTCTTTTGTTTCATTTATTGTAGACATATTTTACTGATTTAGATAAATAGCACTCTACCATCTGAAATGTCTTTAATTAGAAAGAAATTAGGGCACAATAAGGTTCGAGAAAATATAATTATAGCAGCTTCATGTAAATTAGACATTTGTTTCAGACATTGAGAAGAAAGCCTTCAATTATGGTGAATCTTTTCCTATTTGCATAATTCTAATTAGAGTCTAACATTTTAACCTTCTGTATAGTTTGGGTGGCACAACAACTCACAAGCAGCAGTTGTGTGTTATTATTTTAGTCTAAACTTTGTAAACAGCATTGTCAGCATCTCTCTTTACCACCCTTATTTCAGGTTTAGAAGTAGGGTAATTTTTTTGTGTTTTTTCTACCACTATTAACTCTATCAAAGCAATTGTCCCAGTTACCTTCAGATATACGAATAAACTGGAGACACTGGATGCTTATTTATATCTTGCAGCTATACTCACATGCTCAATTACTGTTCCTTACAATTTTTTGCAATAATAATCTACAGTATAGCTGATGCTTTCCTTTCACCCTGGATATGCTTTCTATGAGTGCACATTTTGTATATTGAAAACTGGGAAATTAGATACTCTAGGGCAGACATGTCTAAAAACACATGAGAAATACATTTTATAAATGAAAGCACACCATTCAGTCTATCATGCCAAATTAGAGGAACTGATCATCCATAAAGAAAGACAGATTTAGACATAAGTACTTGTATCCGGTTGTATTGTTCAGAATTTTTAGCTCTATACAAACCTCTGTGTAAACTCATTCAGCAGAGTGCAGTTACATCTGTCCAAAGTGCATAGTCCTCAGCTTAAAACAAAGTAACTGTGTGGTTAATACAGATGCCTTTTATGCAATATGCACTGCTAAATTGTTAAAAGGTATATTTAGAATAACACTCTTCCTCTTCTTCTTCTTTCAGCTGCTCCCATTAGCGATTGCCACAGCGGATCATCTTCTTCCATATCTTTCTCCCCTCTGCATCTTGCTCTGTTACACCCATCACCTGCATGTCCTCTCACACCACATCCATAAACCTTCTCTTAGGCCTTCCTCTTTTCATCTTGCCTGGTAGGTCTACCCTTAACATCCTTCGCCCAATATGCCCAGCACCTCCCCTCTGTACATGTCCAAACCAACACAATCGCGCCTCTCTGACTTTGTCTACCAACTTGAGCTGACCCTCTAATGTACCAATTTCTAATCCTATCCATCCGTGTCATAATATTTTGAGTGATACTCTGATGAATGCTGAAAATAAAAAATTTGTAAAGTCTGGGTGCAAACCCATCTGTGGCTACTTCAGCCTGATGACCTTGGCATCAACTCAAATAATCACATAATTTCACAAATGAGTACTTCTAGATATTAAATTTTGACATCGTGGGTGACACAGTGGCCTGCTTCACAGTAAGGAGATCAGGGATTGTATCCTGTTTTCTCCCTGCTTGGAATTTTGCATGTTCTCCCAGTGTCTGCGTGGGATTCCTCTTGGTGCTCCAGTTTCTTCCCACTGTCCAAACACATGCAGGGCAGGTGAAATGGTGGTGCTAAATTGGCCTTAGTGTGTGTCTGGTCCGTGGTTGTATGTGTGGCTGCCCTGCAATAAACTGGAACCCTGTCCAGGGTTTGTTTCTGCCTTGCACCCTATGCTAGCTAGGCTCTAGTACACCCCATGACCCTGGTCTGGATTAAGTGGTTTAGAAGATGACATGACAATTCTTACATCTCATGAAAATATTACACTTTAGCAGCCAGCTGGTTATTCTGAAGATGTGTAAGGCTAGATGCCTGATTGACAGTGACCTATCAAACATGCACAAGGAGCACTACATTTCATAAGTTTCATAAGTTTTCAGGCTGCTGCAAGCCCAGGAAGATTCAAGAGTATGTGTTTTAGAGGAAAGCATGAATAGCAGCCACATGTGGAAGATTAGGATGGTCTTTGCTAAATCATTGGGAAAGAGTGACAGTAGGAAGGATAAGCAGAGATCCTAGCCATACTACATGATGAGGGACAATACAAGAGTAGCTGTGATTACTGCAAAGTGCACATTTGCTATTTTATAAACGTGTTTCCCAATTCCCTTAACCCGGGGAAAGTGCGACACACAAGGTACGTATTTATCATTTTTTTGTTGTTAAAGAAACATGCTCATTGTTGGATTTAAAATACTGTACTTAAGAATGCTTTTCTGTATGTGTCTTATTCTTTCCATTTTCATCGCAGCAATTTTTAACATGAGAGTACATTTAGGTATTAGTTGGTTAAACATACACACAATATAACTAGTTTTAAGAAGGGTTCTGCTATAGTCCAAATGCAGAAAGAGTAAATTATCTTTTTTATTGAAGTCATAGACTCATTCATTTTTCATACAAAAACAAAAACACTTCTTTATATTCAGCATCCACATCTGCCTTTACACATGTTTTAGTCCTGTGGACCATCTGAATGGCACATTTTCAAGTCTGGAGGTCTTTGTTTGTAAAACACATGTGAGAGGGGTGCAGAATGCTGAGGTACTGTATTGAATGTAAATGTAGATATTAACAATGGAGTTGTTTTAGAGAACATAGGGAAATTCTGGTACTTCTGGTATTTGAGTGTCCTTGGAGGAACAGGCACAACAGGGTGAAAGGTGCATAGAATAAATTCCAGGAGCAGTCCACAATTCTAACTTTTCAACCAGCCTCTCTGGCATTGAAGGGTAAAGTTTATGAAAGTTATGTGAGGAGTAGTATGCTTTGTGGGAGTCAGACATAGTTGATGAAAGCAGAACCTGAAGCAAAGAGGGAAAGAACAGAGATGAAAATGATCAAGAGGACGTGAGGAGTGTCACAGAGTGAAAGGAAGATGAATGCTGAGGATAAACAGGCCAAGGTGGTTTGGCCATATGGAGAGAAAAGCAGACGATGATTAGGTGAAGTGGTACATGAAAATGGAGATAGAGGGGATGATGCTGAGAGTGTTCTGTCAATGAACTGGCAGTTAAACATTTGAAGAAAAAACCAGGAGATGCACTTAAAAAACAAGAAAAGACCAAAAAAGGTAGAAAGTGAAACAAAACATAAGCCCAATACAAGAGACAATAATTATGGTTGGAAGAACAAAATGGCTGAAACCAAAAGTACACGTGAGAAAAGAGCACAAAGATGAGTTCTTTAGAGATTTGGTATCCACAGATCAGATAAGGATTTGAACTAGTAGCCATCCTTTTTTCTCGTTGGGTCAATTTCACATGGGTCACTACCTCAGAAGCCACACCCTTAGCCATGCTGGAAGCGAACATAACAATGGAAGTAACCAATGATGCCATTTATGAGCCCAAAATCATGACAAATCATGATAAATAGGGAGGAAAAGGGACAGGATTAGAGGAGGTGTCCAATGATATCAAAGAATTGGCCCAAGTCAAAAAAACATCTTGGAACAGAGGAAAAAGATCAGGGGTTCGGGGTGGAGTATGGATGGGGTAACAAGCTAACCTCATTAAACGAAGATGATGATCTGTCTTTTCTTCCATTCTTTGTCCTGTTATCCCATGGAAGACTATGTTCTGTGTGTTTGGTGTGCTGTTAGTCAGAAAGTACATTTCATTGGGTTGTAATGACTTTGGTAGTTTTGAAAGTGAGGGGAAATCATAAAAAAGGTGTGACTAACACTTTTAACATTAGCTAACCAAGGAAGCTTAATGGACTTAACATATTGTTTCCTAATGCTTGCAGAGTTAATTAAACTACTGAAAATTGGCTAAAATAAAGTAATTGTGAAAGTCCTGCTAAATAATGAGCAAGGCTGCCTCTGATTCTACAGCAGTATAACATTATTTTGTTCCTTTTGGATAATTTTTCATATTTCAAATTAATTTTATGTATCTTTAATTATATTATTTTGTTCCTTATATTCCTTTGTCTGTCTTTGTTCTGTGTTTCATGGTGTATTTTGGGTGTTTCCCATTGCAGAATTTAACTCTGCATACATCAATTAATGAAATGCCATCCTGTTTAAGGGCGAGGAGTTGGAGTAGGACGGTTTGACAATCAACCAATAAAATATACATGATATAACCCCCTTTTGTAGCACAGATGTGCATTATTTCTTTTTTAAAATTCCTTGCTCCTCATAACAGATACCTTTTAACACTATTAGCCATAATACTATTCTGGGAATTCTGCATTAGAGAGAAGAACCAAGTCATTTGCTGGTCAACTGAATAAGACTCCACAAGATATTTACAAAAATGACACCCACTCCTTAAGTTTTTTTATCAGATGCATGAATTTTTACATGCAAGATCTTAGTGACTCAGTGACTTTGCATCCTATTCTCATTAATGTGTGTTCTGGTTTGCCTTGTACAACAAACACATTGGAATTCTTATCACATTTCTCTTTTGGTAAATTATATAAGCAATTTCAATTGGAGTTAGTGTAGTCTTGCATAATCGTGCATCTGCAAAGGAAAAATAAAACTTCTCAGCCGAAACATTGTGTCTTTACTTTTTATTCTTTTTCAGCATGGAAATGAACTTTAACCTTTTATCATATGAAAACTCCTCTCATATTGTACAAGCTTTTTATTTTCACAAATATATTTAGGTGCCACTTTTCTGTGCAAATGTAAGAAATATAAAATTGCACTCATAGCATGGCTAAAATCTGTAGGAAAATCTACATGACAGGTGATCACAAAGCTCAATCAATCTATTCTTTGTGCCAGCCATAAATTTTGTTTAAAACAAATTTGAAAAAACAATCTATTTAATTGTGTTTCAAAGTCCCCCTTACAGAAAAATAGCTTACTTGACATTGCATGTTCATACATGCTGTGACGTGTGGTCCGTGGCACTGCACTAATTTCAAATAAATAATTGGATGCACTCACACTGGGGAGTGGAGCAGGTGCGAGTGATTGTTTGAGAAGGCGGATCATCTCTGCGTTGGTGCAAGGCGGTCAGCTGATCGTGCATTGCCTTCTTGGCACATGCGGACAGTTTATTTCATTATTAGCCCAGGGTGGCAATCAGGCTATCGCACCTTAACCGCTCTCCAGCATATAAACACAAGGGAGAACCAAAAGAGAAGAACAAAGCGGAGGTTATAAGAAGGAAAAGGAAAAAGAAAAAGGAAACATAAAGAAAGCAGGAGAGAGAGCCAGTGTTAGGGTCACCTAGATTTAGAGAGAGCGAACCAGGAGGCAGGCAGCTGTGAGGACAGCTCCTCAGGGGACCGTTGTGGAGGATTGCTCCAGCTGAGCAACTCAGGGAGCTGGAGTGACCAGGTGGTTCAGGCGGTTCACCCTAGAAGTCCAGGGAGGCAGCGGGAGTCAGCAAGGCTTGGACTGGGAGCCCATGGTCTTTGGGGACCCAAGCCTTGGGTCTGGATTCGGGTGCCCTGTTATAGACATGGAGTGGCCGGGACCTGGACCTATAGAAGGATGGTGACATCTGTTGGATAGCTGTCTCCTGGGCTGCAAGGACTGGTTAGGGTTAGCAGAGGTTTTAAAGACAGGTTCCTGCTGTGTTTTAACCTTGTTTTAATGGCTTACTTATTTGCTTGATTTTAACCACCACTTTACAACTTTTTGGAGCACTGCACTTTAGACACTGTTTGACTGTTTTTAATAATAGCACCATGTAACTGTTTCACCTACCCCTTGTTTTGTGTGTGTTTGCACTAACCTGCCAAGCTCATCCCAGTCTTGATTATCGATGCTATTGGGTTCAAGAAACTCCCGAATGCAACAGGGAGCATGGAGCCGATCTGCATTGTCACACATGCATGTTGTTGGAGTGTGAGGAAGCTCATGCACTTTTATATATTTCTAGCATGCAAGTGCTTCCATAGCAGTTTGTCACATCCTATACTGGTCAACACCACTCCTTCAGGAATTCCATTTCAACCAAAAATGTTTCATGTACCTGTCTAAGGTCTTGACAATAATTTGTGCTTCATTGGACCTCAGAATCACTGCTGGCACAAACCATTAACAACTGATTTTGTCAATGCCATCTCCCAATATAATCATGTGTAATATAGCACTAACCTCTTTGTCTGAAACTTTTCATATATTTGACCAAATATAAAGATGATATTAAATGTCGAGGTATGAATGCAAATGACGTTTATCCTGATTCTTGATTCATTTCTCTAACACAATTTAACCACCTTCTGTGCCTCCTCCTAAAGCTTGATTTCTCAATGTGACTAAAGCTTAAGGATTATTATTCTCTTATACACTGCAATGGCCACAATTCTCTTCCAGTAGTCAAAATTTCACCTTCTGCACAGCTGAGTTGTAGATTTGTACAGGATGGTTTGCAATGAAACATGTAGGCCTACCTACTTTCCACACTTATGGCCAAATGATCTTTATGAACAGAATGGTCTTCTTTTGTTTGTCAAACATCTAATGTTCACACACTATCACTGTAGGTTTGATGATTTACCTGATACAAGATAAAAGAATAAGTAGAATAAAGAGGAATGGATCATTGTCAAAAAATTAGCAACATATCTGAATAAAAAGAGTGTTTGAACCAAAATACCAAAGACTAATGAGTAAACCAAACTCTTAGTCACATGACACTCTAAGCAGATTTAATGCTAGCTAAGCACTGCAAAAAGGTTTACCACACAATCCAAAATCTTGAGTCGCAAAATTAGCGTGATGCCATCTTATATAGGGTTGCAATGGTGACATCAGTCATTGCAGTCCTCATGTGGGAGCAATGGAATGTAGTTACTAACAGAAATATGGCCTCTATCACACAAAATGGCTGTGCTTATGATAAACAAAACAGCAGAGAGACAATAACAAAACATGTCCAGAATGAACAAATGGACACAAAATCATATGCTTCAGGTTTTCTTGGCCAACAGCTAGATTCTCTGTTTTCCCGCAACAAGAAACCCCATATTACAACAACAACAACAACATGTATTTATATAACACATTTTCATACAAAAAGTAGCTCAAAGTGCTTTACATACTGAAGAAAAATAAAAAAAAAAAAACAAAATAAGAAATTAAAATAAGACAACATTAGTAGAGTAAGGTCCGATGGCCAGGGTGGACAGAAAAAACAGAAAAAAAACTCCAGACGGCTGGAGAAAAAAAATAAAATCTGCAGGGGTTCCAGGCCACGGGACCGCCCAGTCCCCTCTGGGCATTCTACCTAACATAAATGAAAATATTAAAGTGGCTCAGCCTGATTACTTTTCAATTACATCAATGAATTCTTGAGAGATTCTGAAAAGACTCCGGCTGATCATTGTATAGAGAATCTGATATTTTTCTCATTTATAATATTAGAGAACAAGATTTAGTTATAGATAGAAGATTATGATTCTTCCAGCTTAGAAAAACAAGTGTGGAATAGGATATTATGAAAGTTTTTTTTTTAATAAGCACAGTGTTATTCCATCTGGTATTACTAAAAATATGGCTGTTAAAGCATTGGGAGTGATTTTATATGAAAGACTATCCAACTTTTAGCCAGTTTGTTTTGATTGTTGGGTACATTTTAGACAGAATAGGGCTAAGTAGTGACTTTGCTTGAGTGGCTGTCCTAGTTCTAGGACATTGGCACTGCTGTTGAGCCCATCCAAGGTGTCATGGCCTAACTGATGAAACGCCAGTGAAGAACTCTGAGAAGACAATCTGGAAGGCTGTGCGCTAGGGAGAGAGAATGCTACAAAGATGAAGAAGGTGCAATTGCTGTGCCAGTCATCCTACAGGAGGTGCAGGATACAAAGTCCTGTTAGAGGGAAAGGTTTTGACAACACAGACATAGAGATACAGCATATGAGAATGATGAACAGTTTTTAGTTGGATTATACTGTGTAAGGTACATATTAAACTAAAATGTACTTTAGGAATAGCTAAATTAATTCTTTGCCTGAAATAATAACTGAAACTAATTTCCATTGTTATCTAAGCTTGTCAAAGTGTAAACTGCTTAGCCTTTGCTGACAAACAATGGAAATGCTATCAAGTGTTTTATTATTATTATTTACCAAAACCACCCAACCCAGCTTTAATCATTTACTCATCATATTTAACAGAGTAAATCTCTCTAGCTAGTTTACTAATCTGTGACTTTTTTATTTTTAAGTCTATTCTGTTTGTCTCGTAATAGAAGATCTGAATGGGATCAATGAACTTCATAAAAATTCATTTACAATGCATCTAAATAACTAGTAAGTTATCCAGAATGCATGTATTTTTATATAAAACTATTAATGTAGATAGATGTTTGCTTATTCACATGCACAGCTATATAAATACATATACACATAAATAGTTCATCTCCCTTACAGTTTGACACCAAATGCAGAGGACATTCCATATGCTTATGGCTAAAAGAAGTACTGTTATCTACAACTGGTGCATGCATTGTGGACACCCGATCTAACTTGTATCTGGGTACATTAGCATACTGCTCTGGAAAGTGTGCATTCCTCTTTGAAAACTGCCAAGAGGCTGAACGAAGAAGGAGAGTTAATGATACTAATCCTATTCAATAGGAAAAGCTTCTATAAAAAGTCTCTGGCATTAGGCTTACTGCTCAAGCTCCTGCAAGGGCCCCTCTGTGGATTTAAGGAATGTAACTGAGTCACAAGTGCCAGGTTGCTGTAATAAGGTCCTTTTTATTGAAACAAAAAAGAGAGAATAGCACAAGTAACACAAGGAAGTAGAAAAGGGGTGTGGTGTCGGACGTGGGAGCGCGATAATGGACAGGTTACGCTTTTTTTTCACATGTAGTATCTCCTAGCCAGGGTGCATAGTCTCTTAAATGTAATAGAGATGTATTTATGGAATTGAAATTAGATCACATTTCTGTTCCTGAATAATTTTAACATGTAAACTGAACAACCACAATAATGAGTGGTGAGGGATTAAATTTCTGAAGACTGCTTATACTAGTAACTTAAAACCTAGTTGCACTGACTGATAACAAAAATGGCACTACATGCAGGCTCATTTGTGAAACGCCCCTACTTCAGCAATGTTACAAAATCTTGATTCTATTAACAATGGATGGGCCATTCCTTATGAACAGAAAGTCTCAAAATAAGCTAAATAAAGAAATAACATTTAATAGCTTTACCACAACAAACAAAAAAGCCTGGTCCTGTTTCAGGAACTTTAAAACATATTACATTTGCCTTTTCAAATTATGAGTACACTCTTGATTAAAAAAAGCTCTTAAAATGTGTTTGTTAACAGAGGCTGGAAGTAGAGCAAGGGAAATGTGATCTAACAGTTAGTTTCAAGAAGAAAATGACAGAAAATCATTGTGTACAGTTTTGCTAGTGGCATTATCAGAACTGTCAGATTACTTATAATGGGGAATAGTAAAAGGGTCTACTGGGTAGCACTTGCTCTTTACAGCCCTGGGGTGCCCACTTTGAGTTCCAGGCCTGTCAATGACTTTGTGTATATCATACATTTTCTCAAAGTCCTTTGGCATTTTTTCAAGGAATTTCTGTATGCCAGATACATACAAGTGAGATTATCAGAACACCGTGGATGTGTGCATAAGTGTGCATTTTCATGGACTGTCTTTCTTTTCAGGGTTTGTTCTTACAATGTACCCAACACTACTTGAAAATGTTGTCTGTGGCTAGGAACTACTCACAATTTTCTAAATTTTATAAGCAGAACAGTCAGTCAGTCAGTCAGTCATTATCCAACCCGCTATATCCTAACACAAGGTCACAGGGGTCTTCAGGAGCCAATCCCAGCCAACACACTGCGCAAGGCAGGAACAAACCCTGGGCAGGTCGCCAGCCCAACGCAGGACACACACACACTCACACACCAAGCACACACTAGGGACAATTTAGGATCGCCAATGCACATAACTTGCATGTCTTTGGACTGTGGGAGGAAACCGGAGCACCCAGAGGAAACCCACACAGACACAGGGAGAACATGCAAACTCCAGGCAGGGAGGACCCAGGAAGCGAACCCAGGTCTCCTTACTACAAGGCAGCAGTGCTACCGCCCATAAGCAGAACATATATTTTTTTAATATAGTGAATTATAGCCACACAGAAGTTTATTGAAAATTTTGTTTCATTGTTGCACCACTGATCTTTAACTTCATCCACCTTGATTGGAACACTGTGGATGTGTGCCTAAGTGTGCCTTTTGATGGACCGGCTCTTTTTCCAGGGTTTGTTCTTGCGATATACCCAATGCTGCATAAATAGGCTTATGCTGTCTTTCACTTTGTCCATCCTGGTTATTTTGAAGTGTCACATGGTGAACCAAAATGATGTAATTGAGCCAAACCCTTGAGTAAAATTGTGATCTGTTTAAACTAAGATTGATATAGCTGATCAAGACTGAATTGGAATTCAGTTCCACATATGAAAGCAGCCTGTTTGTGATCTTAGAAATTCAGATACCATGTGGTTTTGGATGTTTACACCAAAATCCAATCCGTTAAAGATAGGTGCAAAAAACAGAATCAGGTCAAATCAGAATGGTAGTATAATGCAGCCTAGCATTTGCATGCTTTTAATCACATGTTCTTTAACTAAATTATTTTAATAAATAAAGAGGCTCACTTGCAAATGTCCTTATCAATATTTTCACATGAAGTTTCAGTCTTTTACTAAGGCATAATTACCATAGTTTAATTTGCCTTTTCTAATGATTATAGTCTTCAATTTTTTATTAGTTGCCATGCATCAGGTTCTGGTCTAGAATGCTATTGTAATGTTCATTTTGGTTTTTCTTATTCTACTTGGTCAAAAACAAGGAGCAATGTGGTCTTAAGCTCAAATTAAACTTGCTTTAAGAGGTCAGTTGTGATGAGATTTTTCACAGCATTTGTCAGATTACTTGTGTAGACTCTTCATTGGGCCTTTTGTAATTCTGTAGCATGCTCTTATATTGTAATAAGTGTATAAGTTTAATATGTCACTGTGCTCTGTACAAATATATTTTATAAATCTACTTTTCTTTCAACTCACATGCACAGTTGACACATTTACCACAGGGGTTCATCATTTAGAACTGCTAGGCAAGCATTATTAAACAAGACAGATAGACACAACTGCAAAATGGGCATTCAGAAATTTGTACAGGTAGTCCCCAGGTTACGGACATCCGACCTACGACTTACAAATGAAGATGGAGCTGTAACGCATGCACCTCAGTAACAGCTGCTCCGTCATTTTCGGCCTGGGGATGCTGCAAGCGGTGGCTGGAGGGGGGAGATTTCGCTGCTTGCGCAGTGTAGTGTCCCTTGGGCGGCTCCTGGCGGCAAGCAGTGACCCATGGTTCATAGTCACCGGGGCCACAGTTATCGCTCGCGTGCAGGACGATAGTTAGCTGCCCATCCACTATGCCACCGTAACTACTGCTCCTGACTGGACACAGGCTGGATGGAGGAGTGGAGGGGGGCATTTCACTGCCCACCCAGCACACACAGCTGGTAATGCTGCAAGCAGTGACCCGATTGTGGCAAAACAGAGGCCATTGAGGGTGAAGGGGGCGGCAGGGGGTAGCATTGTAGTGTGCCTCGGATGGCTGCCTGTTGAATTGGGGTTCGGCGATTCACTACCTGTCTTTGGCCACACCGTGTTTGTTCTCGGTGGGTGGACACCGCAGGCAGCATATTGTAGTGGAGGTGACTGTGTAGTGGGCGAGTGATGAACCCCACCCTTGCTGCCCCCAGTCATTCTCAATAGCAAGCCTTCTTGTACTGTTATGCACATAGCAGGAAGTTGTCTCTTGTCAGTACATCAGACGTGTTGAAGGGTGCCTGTGATAGCGTGTATAGCGCTGTGCAGAAGAGCTCATCTTATCCTTTTGTCTTCACCCTTCAAGAATGTCTCTGAAACACAAATCTGATGCAAGTGCTGGTGATACAGTAAAGAAGAGAAAAACCATCACCATTGAAAATAAAGTAGAAATAATAAAAGGGTCAGAGAGGGGTGAAACTCCATCATTCATTGGCAGAGCACTTGGTTACAGTCGGTCAACAATAGCACTTATGAAAATAATGTACCTGTTCTGACTTACATATTCAACTTAAGTACAGGCCTACAGTTCCTATCTCGTATGTAACCCGGGGACTGCGTGTATACTATTTTTGTGTGTCAATGTCAGCAAGAAATTGTATTGCCTTGTTTGGAATGGCATGATTCACCTAAGTGGGGCCCTGCACATGAAGAAGCATGAAGAAAGAGTATAAAACCTTGGAACATTGCCCGGCACACCTTTGAAGCCGAAGGATGGATGGAAGATAACATCATCCGATCAAAAAAATCCTTCCACTGCAAGGTGAAAATGGAAGACTCTACACATCAGGTCCCCACTCCCGAACTGGGTTTTTGTCATTGGCTTCCTTCATCTGTTATGCAGCGTAAGCCATAATTAAAGAAAGATAAGTTATCTCTCCTATGTGATTTCTTACCACCGTATCACTAAGGAAGGGGTATCGCCTTTTTATATTATATCTATATAGATTCAGGCTATGTAACACGCCACAATTACAAAAAACCTAATTCCAGCAAGGAGGCTAACGCCCCTGCTGGATACATATGTGTTTCCATATTTTTTCCTCAAATCTTAATTAACTTAATGCATAATGTGCTCTTTCTTGTTATTCTGATCCATAGAAATCACTATGTCAAAGCCTAATATCAGTATGCTGCCTGCAGCTAAATATGTTGTATATGTATCGCAGTCTGCCTGATTGTTGGCTTCATTTTTAATATTGTCTTAGCTGATTTGTTGTCTCATTTTTATACTTGCAAATTACAGATTAAAATACATGTCTTATATGAACAAATAGCTGTAACCTCAACCACACTGAGATTTCTTTTTCCCATGGTTCATAATAGATGTGCTGAGAAAGACACCATATAAAACACTGTGTGATTGATTTTCTATATTTAGCAAATTGAATGCTTATGTCTAGTATGAGATGCTCCCAAGTGATTTGTTTATTGTGTGAGTGAAATGTGGCAGTAGTATGTACTATATGTGGAGGGAATCTGAGATAAAAATGACAGCAAAATTTATTGCTGCTTTTGTGTGTTTGGTTGGTGTGCACAATAATAAAAGTTTAAATCTATAAAATAATTTAAATCTGTTAAAAAATCTAAAACAATTCATCAATCTATCTATCTGTAACCAAGCATGCACGTCTAAGGAATGTCTAAAGGGCTCTGGCCAGGGAAGTATAAGGGGAAGGAGTTTTGGTGATGCACAGTCAGTAACCTGTATCTCACATTTGCCCCTAGAATGAAGGAGGAAACCTCTAAGGAAGAATGACGTAATTTCTGCTCAACCTTCTAGCGTCTGCCTCTTCTGGCCAATCCACTATATGAGAAGCTCAGACACCGGAAGTCTTTGTTCATTGCTGAATCAGGTACTAAGGAGTATGCAATACTTTCAGATAGACCCCAAAAACCTGTTGTGTTTAAAAATTCCAACAGTCAACTTGAGAAACCTTGTTATGTCACAAACCATCTTCTTTTTCCCTGCAAATCAAACCAAATCAAATCAAAATCTTTGTTGTCATTATAGCAATGAGACATTGTACAACGAAATTTAGGTGCAATTTTAGGTGCAATTAAATGAGGTTCTCCCTAGGATTCATAACCCTATCAGCTCTCTTACATTTTAACTTGCAGTGGTGTAGTTGGCAGGATTTGCACAGGTCATGATGGAGCAGAAGAACATTGGGGGACTCATCCAGCCAATCCAACAACTTGAAGATGAAGTTTGCCAATAGCAAGCCCAAACAAATTTTTGAAAGCACGGCAGAAAATAGACAAAATGCTTAATTGAAGACAGCAATAGCACTTGGTCCAGTCCCATTGTACTTGTACCCAAACCAGATAGAATTTAGCATTATTGGTAACTACTTTTGTCAGCTTAACCAGGTCTCTTTTTTTAACACATACCCAGTGTGATGATCTCATCGAGAGACTCTATAATGCCTGTTTCCTCACTATGCTGGATATAATGAAAGGGGTATTGGCAAATCCCTCTGGCACCTAGTAGAAAAGAAAAAAAAAAAACACTTTTAGCACATCAAATGAACAATTTGGGCTATGTGGGGCCCTGGTGACATTCCAGCTTCTGGTAGACTGACTGATCAGACCTCACAACGTCTATGATGCTGCCTATCTAAATGGCATAATCATGTATTCGAGTACCTGTTTTTTTTTTTACTTATGCTTCAGTCCCAAAAAGTGTTATTTTGGTTTAATCAAGGTCAAATACTGGATGTGTGGTGGGACAAGGTACGCTTACAACATGGAAAAGGAATACATAATCATTATACCTGACCTGAGGACCTGAGAGCACTGGATGGTAAATATTGGGTAAAAAGCATAACAATATGTGAAGGAGCAAACCCAAACACAAACAGAAAAATCTTAAAATTCACCCTATTCTACACTTGAAGCCATGGCATGGAAACAGATGGGATGTGACCTCTTTTTTTGCCAGTCAACACCATTGTAGCCACATTCAGAAGTGACTGGAGTTGGGACAAAGATGAATGCGTGATACCAGCATAAAGAGAACTGCAGTAGTCTATGCACAAGGAGCCAAAAGCACAAATAAGCTTTTACTGGTCATTATATGACAAAAATGATTTAATCGTAGTATTAGCCCTAAGCTGAAAAAAGCAACTCTTTACCAAAGCATTTATCTCCTTATCCAATTTAACTTCAGTATTGAAAATCACGCCTAACTTTCTTGAATGATACCTAATATGTGGAGTCAATCATTATCAGATTATTTTGCAGTAATATTAGTAGATGTTTAAGGACCGATAAGAATTACCACTGTCTTTGCTTCATTTAAGTGGAGAAAATTTGCTACTCTCCAACATTGGATAGTCTATAGTCATTACAAAAGAGAAGATATTGAAGCCTTTTCACCAGATTTTAGAGTAAAGTAAATTTGGGCATCATCAGCAGTTTCCTGTAATCTTACAGGGTTTCAACATGTACAATGAAAAAAGAACGGGCCCGAAAATAGATCATTGTGAAGTCCTACAGATAACTGGAGCTGCAGAGGAGAGTGACTCACCAAACCTGACAGCAAAATGTCCTGCTCTTCAGATAAGCTGAAAACCACTTAAGTGCTGTATCCTTACTACCAGCCTCTTGTTCAAGCTGATCATTGAGGATATCATGTTGAACTGGTTCAAAAGCTGCACTAAGTTCCAATAGAATTAGAATAACACATTTCCCTAAATCAACTGCTGAGAACAAATTATTTGTCACTCTAAGAAGAGCTGATTGCATATTATAAAATGATCTGAATCCAAGCTGAAATCATCTAAAGAACTGGCCTGATAATACTGCAAATACTTTTACTGAGAGAAAACAACTTTCTCCAGAATTTTGGCAAAGAAAGGTAAATTAGAGATTAGGTGAAAATTATTAGGAAGATGGTGGGTCGATGTATGCCTTCTGAAGTAATGGCTGAACGAGAGCATACAGTATTACACCATGCTAGGACTTTAGTAATCACTAGATTTAGTAATTAAAGAAATGCTTAGAGTGTAAACTGCCAAAACACTCCGACCAACATTTTCAAAAACCTCTTTGACGAGGCAGGAAGGCAAAATGTCACAAGGAGAGGAAGACAGCTTCATTTGAGATAAAAACTTACGTATAGAAGAGTCATTGGCTGAAAATGGCTAAAAACATCAATTCAACGAGGCTACAGGCCGGAGGTACAATCCGTTGTCTCATAATATCAGTTTTACTTATTAAAGAAGATTGAAAAAATCAGTACAAGATAAAGAAAATCCAGTGTTATTCACAGGTGGACTGAGTATATTATTAATAATACTAAGCAAAGCCTTAGGCCTATGGCAGATCTTTGAAATAAATTCAGAAAAATATTTTGCTCTTGTCATTTTTACAGCTTCCTGAAATCTACCAAGACCAAAATATCATAGAAAATCTGCAGTTTGTCCTTCCACTTTCTCTCTGCTCTCCTACATATTGACCTAAAAGAATGTATGGTTATCATGAATCCAAGATTGTGTTCTTACCTTGTGCGTTTTATTTCAAGAGGAGCTACTAAAAAAATCTAAACAATTTTGGTTAAACTGATTAACCAGATCCTCAGTATCAACATGCATAGAGTTTTCAATTATGCTAGTATACTGACTGCAAGCATTACAGAAGCAACAAGCAGTAGCAGAATTTAAAGATTGTGAATGAGATACTAAAGAGGTACAATTATAACAAAAGCACAAATCACAGTATGACTGTGATCGGAGTGGCAAGCATTATACATTTGGACATCACCAACTGGAAAATAACAGGAAAGTACAAGGTCCAAAGCTTGTCAATGATCATGATTCAAATCTTTGACTGACTAAATCAAGTTGAAAGGTGGAAAAAGACACAAAATTCTCTAACCAGCAGGGCAATAGGGAAAGGTTCTGATAATGTATAGCCAGTAACCTGTATGTCACTGTCACCCTTAGAATGGAATGCAGGATAAACATCAGAGGAAAAAATCACTTCTACTCCACTTGTGAGTGTTGCATCTCTTCTGGCCAATTGACTGTATATGATTTTAAGAAAGCAGAAGTTGTTTTTCGCTGTTTGCCCAGCTTTGAAGGAGTATGTAACTTCCAGAAAGGGAAGACAAAAACCTCTCGTGTTTAAAGACACTGCCAGGCAACTTTGAGAAACAATATTTTGTGACAAATGTTTTATCCCTTTTCCCTGCATGTTAAATGAGGTTCCCCTGAGATCCTTTATTTGCACTTTCATTTGTCTTACAATGTACAGTATATGCACTGTTGGCCATTAAAATTTCAGTACCAGGAAGGACATGATATGTAAAAACAATATTTATATGACAAATTACATATGATAGATGCACACATGATTAGAAATATAGATTGTCGTGCATGTGAATTGCACAATTATCAGTATTTTATGTATTCACCATGGATGGAAATAACTACTTGTACATGGTCTGGCATGGACAGGGATAGCCATTGAATGTTTATTCTGGAATGGCATGCCATGAACTACAATATGTCCCAAAATTCATCTGTGGTAACAGCTAGCGGTCTCTAGCATACTAGTCACCTTCCGAACATACCCCAGACTTGCTCAGTTGGAGACAAATCCAATCCAGGCCAGGGAAGATGTGGGAGATGGTTATTATAAAGGAACTGTAGGATATTTCATGTCACATGTGGTTGAATAATGTCCTGTTGAAATATGGCACCTGGTAAATTTTGCACATAGGGTACCACCTCAACCTTCAACTTCTCGGTCATGTATTGCTGGTGGGTCAAGTTACCGGCAATGCACATAAGTAGAAGTAGGAGTGCAACCAAAAGATACCCCATACCCTAATACCTGGTGTTGGGCTCATATTCCACCAAAAAAAATTAATGCCTCCAGAACCCTTTCACCGTAGTTCCTCCATACACAAATCCATCTATCATTGTGTAGGAAATTGAACTGGAACTTGTCCAAAAAACACAATGTGATGCCAGTCATGCTTGGTGTTCTTGGCACCATAGCAGTCACAGATGCTTGTAGTCAAGAGTCAAGGGTATCCAAAGCAATGAGGGTAGCAGCGAGTGGGAAGGCTTCAATGTTGAAAACATGACCCAGCTGTTGAGCTAGGGTCTGTGATGTGGCTGTTAGATCCATCACTGTTATGGCCACAAGATATCTGTGCTCACTTTCGTTTCTGTGTCGGGGAACTCAGACCCCTCACTTTTGTGGGTCCTACCCTCCTCTATTCACTGATGCCATGCTGTCATCTCTCTGCTCAAATTATGTCCAACATGAGCGCTAATGGCCTGGAGGGATGGTTTACCTTCCTCAATATCCACAATTCTCTCTAACTCAAAGTCCCAGAGCTGGATGTATGGCTGTCACCCTAGTCAGTGGGGCATGTTAGGTCCATAAGAGTACGCCTATTGCTAGGAGGCACTTAAAGAGGTGCCATTGCCAGTCATCTTTTATACACACTGTGGGAAAATCCAGAGGTTGTAACTCACACACATCATTTACATATATGCTGTGCTTGTAATCATTTTCATACTCTACTATGACCAGTCCATCCTGCAAGTTTTGAGCCAGCACGATACACTTTTCCCAGTGTTGCAATTTTAATGGCCAGCAGTGTACATGTATAGTATATATAGTATTTGTATATCATAATCTTAATTATTATACATTAATATGAAATTATTTTCATTTTATGATGGTATAAAATAGTTGGTGAGCATTAAGAGCAGAGCTGGGAAAATTAAAGATACTGATAAAGAAATAGAAATTCTTACATTTTCAACAGGATGTTGGTCCTTATCGTAGTAATGGCTGCAGGAAATGTTAAGATAATGAAGATTATAGACAAACAGAATGCTATAAACATTCCAAATAGGGTAAAGGAAAAAAAACTTAACCAGAAATTATTAATTTACTTATTTTTACAGAAGTTCTCACAAGGCAAGTGAATTTGAAAGATCTCAATACCAAGCAAAGTTACACCATTATATAAAAACATCTGGTTCTTGTGATTGGGGTCAATTATCTTAGCATGTAATTATGAAGCAACTAATGCAATTGTACATTAAGAAGTTAAGAACTATAAAGTAACTCTTATGGACAAGAATTCGCATTCCAGTTAAACTTATTACTGTCCACAAACAGATTATTTTAAGTGTTAATTTAACACCTGTGTGGAAAAAGTGAGGTTATGCTTAAGTTGTATAATGGCACATTCTTTCTTAAAACACTCGGATTGAGTTGCTTAGTTGTGCAGATGAGTACATGATCTTAGTTATTTTTAGATCTCAGCTTATCTTCTCATTCCTGGTGAAGTTCATGGCCATCTTTACATCTTCCTTCAAAAGTATTTTGGAAGCAGTAAGTGAATAACAAATTGATGTGTTCTGACTAAAACTATGATGTACTAAAGTGCAAATATGAACTCTCAGCCCAACAAACTATATGAAAATTTTTATGCAAAGATCTTAGTTATATAATTTTATAATATTTTGTTTGATTTTTGATTTGTTTGTTACTTAATATTAAATAATGTAATAGTAGTATGTCATTTTTGAACATAAACACGCTCAAGTATAACATTGTATAATTCTTTTACACATGAACTGCTCACACATTACTCAAAGTAAGCATCATTAATATTCATTATCATTACTTCCATCCATCCTTTTTCTGAACCCATGTATTCTCACTGATGACAGCAGGACAACTGAAATCTAACCTAATCACAAAACTGAATTTTATGTTGCTGCTATTGGTATTATTCAATTTATTCTATAAGGTCACAGATCCTAAATGTTCAGGTCTTAATAGACATTTTCCACCTTCAGACAAAATAAGATTCTTCAGTTTTATTCTTTCTAGCTTGTCCATTCTGTACTTAGTTTTCCTTGCCCTTACTGTCTCACATATAGTCAAAAGTAGAACTCTTTGCAGCTTGTAAGGGTTGATCAGAGGGCACGATGGGCACAGGAAATATGCAAGTATAACTAATGCCTAGGGGCATCTTTTTAAAAGCAGACTGTCACAGCTCATTTACTTAACACTGAATACACGTGTCAGTAAGAAAATCAAACTAAATCTGTCACATCGTGTTTACCTTTGATTCTCAACTTTATTCATGGCTGGTCTCAGAATTTAGAGCATTCAGGCCCTTAGGATCACTTCATTTCTAAAGAGTAAGATTTAATACTCATTGCATGCTTGAGTGCATGCTTTATAAACACGATTTGTACAGTACATAGCCAGCTTTCACTTCTTATGGACAGAATTGTTCGATAGACACAAAAAAACTACATCTGCATCTGCATGGTGAAACACTGTGATTTGGTCAAGTAAGCCATAATTACCTGTGAGATTTTTTTGTCCATGTATCCCTGGACCTTCGAGATCTCATATATAACAAAAATGTACTCCATCAGTATTAAACTGAAATAACATCAAGAATGATGGCATGAAAGTATAGTGGTCAGAAATTGTAGCTGTTGAGAAACCTGGTTTATATTATTCACTGTGTTGATTGCATTTTCAGATTTATTTTTCTGGATACTGTGGTGTGCTCCTAGTTTTATATGGGCTGTGTGTGATTAAGTGTGTGTGTGTGTATGTGTGCTTGATGGGCAAGTGCCCTCTTCAGATCTGCTTTATGCCTTACTGTTCATCCAGTGCAGCTAAGACAGTCTTCAGCATGAGAAAGATAATATGAACAGATAGATAGATAGATAGATAGATAGATAGATAGATAGATAGATAGATAGATAGATAGATAGATAGATAGATAGATAGATAAGAAATACACTATATGCTCAAATAAATAGACAGATAAACAAATGTGCTGTATATTCAGACAGATAGGCACATATGAAATGCTTTAAATACTCAGATAGACAGATTGATAGACACACAGATAAATCATACTTTATTTGTCCCTAAGGAGAAATTAGGACTTCAGAGAAATTCAAGAACATTAGAAATGGAAATAGAATGAACAGAGAAAGAATTTGGATGAATGGTTAGATATAAACTTTAACATTTCCTATCAACCCATCTACATCTTGGCATAAATAAATAATAAAAGACTTGGCAGTAAAGTAGATGTTTTCTGCTTATAATAAGAATACTGTATATAAGATCATCCGGCAGCTAATTATTGCTTTTGAATACTAAACTACACACCCACAAGAGGAAAACAAGGGTAGTGCTATATTAGTTCAGCTGATCCTAGGCACATGCTTTTAGCGTGACTGTAATTATCTCAGATTCAGTAGTGAAAAGCATTTCACGGGCTGAAGGCAAATCCGCCAGTCCTAATGATTCTAAGGTCCCGGATGACAGGATAACCATCAGTCTCAATTATCTAACACTGGATATCACGCTAATGCGCCTCAGCTCTCCCTTTTCATCCTCCCCTACTTCAGTCAAACTGCTGGTAAAAATAGTTACAGGCTTGGTTCTTGAATTGGTGAAGAAATAATCTAGAAATACATTTTTAATGGAATGGTTTAAAAAGGGTATCACACGATATTTGAACTGCCTTGATTAATGAATTCATATACTTCATACTACAAATCCTTTAAAAGACTTCTGTAGGTTCATCAGCCCTAGCATTTAGTATTGGATGGAAGAGGCTTAGACATTTGTTGGCTACTAATATGGGGGTGGCAACAGGAATTATGTGGAGAAAGCAGAAAATTGTAACAGAGTGACTGTTTAGATTTAAAGAGGTGAAGTTTAATTGGTTGTGGGTTGTTCTACCTTTTGAACTCTTTAGTAAAGGTCAATTGTAGGTTAATTGCAATGTTTGAGCTACTGTAAATATCATGGCAAATCCTGAAGTTAAGAAGCAAATGCCTTTCCTGCATTGTAAGTAGAAAAACATTCATTGTGCTTGTATATTCCATACATTATTTGTGTATCATGTACTATACCATGACTAATTAAGTACAAAGTGTTTATATTATTATTTATAAGTGTTTATATTTCCAGAGTTGGTAAGTTGCCATCCCATATAAAGAATTCCATACCAAAGTGGAATATTTAAAGCGTGAATTTGTTCTGGTGCTCATATAATCTAGTCTTGGTGGCAGGAAAGTTTTTACCAGGATTAGGATTTGTAATCACTTACACCTTAACACCAGCAAGACCAAGGAGCTGGTGGTGGATTTTAGGAGGCCCAGGCCCCTCATGGACCCCGTGATCATCAGAGGTGACTGTGTGCAGAGGGTGCAGACCTTTAAATATCTGGGAGTGCAGCTGGATGACAAATTGGACTGGACTGCCAATACTGATGCTCTATGTAAGAAAGGTCAAAGCAGACTATACTTTCTGAGAAGGTTGGCATCCTTCAACATCTGCAGTAAGATGCTGCAGATGTTCTACCAGACGGTTGTGGCGAGTGCCCTCTTCTACGCGGTGGTGTGCTGGGGTGGCAGCATAAAGATGAAAGACACCTCACGCCTGGACAAACTTGTTAAGAAGGCAGGCTCCATTGTAGGATTAAAGTTGGACAGTTTAACATCTGTGGCAGAGCGACGGGCACTAAGCAAACTCCTGTCAATCATGAATAATCCACTGCATCCACTTAACAGTGTCATTTCCAGGCAGAGGAGTAGCTTCAGTGACAGACTTTTGTCACTGTCCTGCTCCACTGACAGACTGAGGAGATCGTTCCTCCCCCACACTATGCAGCTCTTCAATTCCACCCCGGGGAGTAAATGCTAACATTAATTTTATTTTAATTTTTTTCATTTTTATTACTATTTAATTTAATATTGTTTCTTTGTATCAGTATACTGCTGCTGGATTATGTGAATTTCCCCTTGGGTTTAATAAAGTATCAATCTATCTATCTATCTATCTATCTATCTATCTAATGGGAAAAAGTGACAAGTGTCATTCAAGAATGGGGAACTTGTACGAACAGGTAGGCATCAACAGAGAAGAAAGAGGGTTTTCAGAACAGAGGATGGCACCATTTTTTGGTTCCCTTTTTATGTATGTTGATTATGCAGATAAGCTTCTTTAATATTGACATGAGATATATTTTATTCAGGTTCATACTTAAACAGTCAGAATTAATAAATCAAAGACAAAAAGACTTGCTGGTTGAAGGCTGAATTAACTTCTACATCTTATTCAACTGAGTCTTGTAATTCATCCTTATAAGTGTGGCTTGCATGCATGCTGTGTTTTTTTGAAATTTCCATTGTCTTGCTATTTGTATTAAAACAATAATACTTTGTCCAACAGTGCGAGAAAAAAGTGTTTTTGTTTGAAATTTTTTGGTTATACGTTGAGTCACTTTCTCATCATGGATAGCGTTGATGGTGGAGCAAATTATTTCTTACCTGCCAGTTCTGCATATGATGTCTGACCCTGCAATGCAACTAATAAAAAGAGAAGCGACGAAAATAAATATGTAATTGATAAACTGGGCAAAAAAAAAAAACTCTCTCTATCCGTCTTCAAAAATACAAAACACTAACTGGAAATCTTAGTCAAAAAGTCAAAGCAGATAAATCAATAATAGAGATTTCTTATAAGCAAAGGACACACTAATGAAAGGTTTAATTGTTATTATCCACAAACTCGAATGACCAGGATGTATTGAAATGTATACTGGCATCATATGCCATGCACCACCTGAGTACTGCAACAATTTAGCAACACCAGCAAGATGGTGATATCCATTATATAACAATACAGCATACCAAAAAGGCATTAAATAATAGCTTAACAATAACCTACTTTATGTAGTATGAAATAATTAATTTCAGTAAATTTTCATTATATATAAAAACCCTTAAATAACTTCTCAAAATTAAAAAAAAAATCAGTGAGAAAAAAACAATTAAAAATGAAATAAAATGGGATTGCAACAATACAACCTAACAGATATTAGGACTTTCTTGTTCAGATCTGTTTTTAGTTTTTCAAACTGCAATATGAGTGTCTATGATATAAGTGACGGACACCATTTATGAATCATAACCTTCACATATAAAAATATATATATTTTTAATTTGATATACTTTATTTATATATAATACACACCTGCATACCACAAACTCTAAAACCCTGTGCATTGGTCTCCTATCCATGTGAAATTTTACTCAATAATGAAACAGACGTATAGAATCCTATATGTTCATAGACAAAATCAAATTAAAAAAAAAATCTCTAGTAATTTATTATCCAGAATATTAATAGAGAGTTGGAAAAATTGTGATGAATTTCAAATTAAATTTCAATTTATAAAAACAATAACATTAAATCAGGTCATAGCCTGTGGTGTGGCATATTTAAAAGCACTGGAAGAATATTTAGGCAATGAGTAATTTTTGCTTATTTCAGAGTTACTGCTGAAAAATAAGAATAGGGACATTAGCTCCAGCTGCACTTTTCTTGCTGAGGAAAACAAAAAAAAAAAGTTATCAATGCTTATTTGGGAAAGGTTTAGAAGTCAGTTCAGGAATTTACTTTCCATGATATGGATCATTCAACCTGTGGAAATACACTATGAATTAAAAAAAAGATTTAGCTTTTTTTGCTACTAAGAGTGTAACAAATCTTAAAGTATGAGCCTTTAGAATAGACAAGATGACATCATTGCCTCCACCAACAATGATAAATGCTTCCAGAACAATTGGAACTTTTCCTTCAACTTAAGAGTCCAGTGCCTCATTTGTACACTGTTTAGGAGAGCTGAATAGCAAAAATCTCTAGAAAATTAAAGAAAATGTTTGCTTCAGATGCCAGTATGGCACAAAAGGTTTTCTGTATTTAGATTTACTGCAAGTTTTATATCAGTACAGTACTCTCTAACGTTCTGCCTTAAGGAGACCAAGGCTAACTAAACTTGCTTATAAGTTTCTACTTTCAATTCATCACCACAGATAATGTTAAGTATGTCATCGGGTGCTGCTAAACTCATATTCCCTCATTAATACACACACACACATACTACACAGTACTAAGCCACAGTCTCACTTAGCAATCTTTCTTGTAATGATTTCCCTTCAGACTGACTACACAGACAAGATCACTTATTATCTTATGCAGAATGTGCTAGAGTCAGCACTCCAGTTAGAATATCAAGTCAGCACAGACTGCTCCTTTTGTTGCTACTTTCAAACATAGTTAAATAGTAATGATTAAATACATTTATGAATTTTTCCTCTTGTGATTCAATATATGTTCAGTTTTCCAAATTAATAACTAGACAATTAAATTCACTTATAACACTTTCCATTTGTTGATTGACACGGTGAGTTTCAAAATGGTTGGGAAAAACAGGTGGCTATACTTTATGCATTGGATTTTACACTATAGCCAAGATCCAATGGAACCGTAGGAACAGCAGTTTGTATATGGTGCAGTTTTGCCTTCGGGGTTCCTGCTCACTGGAGGGAGGAGACTCATGGGGCTCCGTGCATTGCAGAGGGGAGCCTTATAAATTAACTGACCCCGGATGAGATCTATAACTTCCCTTTGCTTATGAAAACTTTTACAATGAAAGACTTTGATCTTGAAATCCTCACAAAATTAAGGATTTAAGGATATTTAATGATGACAATTTATGAAAGAACCTATAGACTGTATGGTGTATTGATCAATATATGGCTTTTATGTTATACATATTGTATGTTTGTTTTTGTGAATATAACTGAGCTAGCATTATTCAAAAAGTGGCTAATGGAGACTCTGGACCAATTCTAATAGAAAGGCTTTCCAATACAATAAATATTTTGACTACTTACATAGTTAGTTCATTATGTGATCCATGTTTAATAAGATAGTTAGACAATGATTACATATTTACCTATTTATGTTTTTATTGCTACTTATTCTAACCCAGCCACAGGAGATGCACAAATCAGTGTGTTTCTTTGTGCTGGTCCCAAGCCGGGATAAATGGGGAGGGTTACATCATGAAAAAAACTTTTGGCAGATCAATACAGTATGCAGACAACAATACCGATTTCCATACAGGATCGGTCAAGGCCCAGGTTAACAACAGCTGCCACTAGCACTGTTAGCCAACAGGGTGCATGCAGAAATTGGGCTACTGTTGTTCCAAAGAAGGAGAAGGAGAGGGGGGAGACGTGCCCGGAGGCAGGAGGAGAGGAGGAAGGTAAAGAGACTGGAATTGACGGTAGGAACTTTGAATGTTGGCAGTATGACTGATAAGGATGAGAGTTAGCTGATGTGATGGAACAGAAGGAAGGTTGATATATTGTGCATACAAGAGACTAAATGGAAGAGGAATAAGATCAGATGGATCAGTGGTGGATTGAAATCGTTCTGTCATGGAGTAAATGGAAGGTGAAATGGGGTAGGGGTTATTCTAAGAAACAGTATGTCAAGAGTATTTTGGAGGTGAAAAGAGTGTCAGCCAGAGTGATGATTATGAAGCTGGAAATTGTGTGATGATGAATGCTGTTAGTGCATATGCACTGCAAGTTGGGTGTGCCATGGATGAGAAAGAAGATTTCTGGAGTGAACTGGAAGAAGTGATGGACAGTGTACCCAAGGGACAGAGAGTGGTGATTGGAGTGGATTTCAATGGACATGTTGGTGAAGGGAACAGGGGAGATGAGGGGATGATGGGTAGGTATGCTGTCAAGGAGAGGAATGAAGAAGGGCAGATGATAGTGGGTTTTGTGAAAAGGATGGACATATCTGTGGTGAATATGTATTTTAAAAAGAGGGAGGTACATAGGGTGATGTACAAGAGTGGAGGAAGATGCACACAGGTAGATTATATCCTATGCAGGACGGCCAATCTTAAGAGATAAAAGACTGCAAGTGGTGGCAGGGGAAAGTTTAGTTTGGCAGCATAGGATGGTGGTGTGTATGATGATATTGAAGATCAAGAAAAAGAGGAGAGTGAGAGCAGACCCAAAGATCAAATGGTGGAAGTTGAAAGAGGAAGACAGGCACTAGGTGGCAGTGAAGCGTTACCAGATAGATGAGCAACTCTGGCGAAGTCGTAAGGGTGACAGCAAAAAGGGTGCTTGGCATGACATCTGGACCAAGGAAGGAGTAAAAGTAAACCTGGTGGTGGAATGGGGAAGTACAGGAGAGTATACAGAGGAAGAGGATTGTAAAGAAGAAGTGGGATAGTCAGAGAGATGCAGAAAGTACACAAGAGTACAAGGAGATAAGGCGCAAGCTAAAGAGAGAGGTGGTGAAGGCTAAAGAAAAGGTGAGTTGTATGAGAGATTGGACACAAAGGAGGGAGAAAAGGACCTGTACCGATTGGCTAGACAGAGGGGCAGAGCTGGGAAAGATGTGCAGCAGGTTAGGGTCATAAAGGATAAAGATGGAAATGTACTCACAAGTGAGGTGGGTGTGTTGAGGAAATAGAAAAAGTACTTTTAGAGGCTGATGAATGAAGAGAATGAGAGAGAGAAGGTTGGATGATGTGGCGCTAATGAATCGGGAAGTGCTCTGAGCCCTTTCGTATTTGCAATGGTGATGGACAGGTTGACAGACGAGATTAGACAGGAGTCCCCGTGGACTATGATGTTTGCTGATGACATTGTGATCTGTAGCAATAGTATGGAAACCCTGGAGAGGTGGAGATATGCTCTAGAGAGGTGAGAAATGAAGGTCAGTAGGACCAAGACACAATACATGTGTGTAAATGAGAGGGATGTCACTGGAATGGTGAGGATGCAATGAGTAGTTTGTAAAGGTGGAGGAGTTTAAATACTTGGGATCAGCAGTACAGAGTAACGGGGATTGTGGAAGATTGTGGAAGTGCAGGCAGGGTGTAATGGGTGGAGAAGAGTGTCAGGACTAATTTGTGACAGATGGATATCAGCCAGAGTGAAAGGAAAGGTCTACAGGATTGTAGTAAGACCATCTATGTTATATGGATTGGAGACAGTGGCACTGACTAAAAAACGGGAGACAGAGCTGGAGGTGGAAGAGTTAAAGATGCTAAAATTTGCATTGCGTGTGACGAGGATGGATAGGATTATGAACAAGTACATTAGAGGGTCAGCTCAGGTTGGACAGTTGGGAGACAAAGTCAGAGAGGCGAGATTGCGTTGGTTTGGACATGTGCAGAAAAGAGATGCTGGGTATATTGGGAAAAGGATGATAAGGACAGAGCTGTCAGGCAAGAGGAAAAGAGAAAGGCCTAAGAGAAGATTTATGGTTGGTGAGAGAGGACATGCAGGTGATGGGTGTGACAGACAAAGATGCAGGGGACAGGAAGATATGGAACAAAATGATCTGCTGTGGCAACCCCTACCGGGAGCAGCCAAAAGAAGAAGATTGCCACTTATTCTGGTTTAGAGATGGTTGAAGGGTATGCTGTTTGTCTTTGATGAGGTCTCTACTCCCATAGGAAGATGCATGTTATTTTTATTTCCTGTATGTATAGGATCTTCCCTCCTTTTTTGTATTTTTTATACTTTGTATTTTCTAAATAATTCACAATCTATATATATAATTCACTAAGGCAAGACAACCATGAAAAGCACGCCGGAAGGGGCGTGGATTCACTAAGCCGCCGACAAGTGAGACACCTATGGCGCACGAAGGAAGGAGCCACGCCCACCAACTCCATTGGATACGGCGACAACTCGCAGGGCCACGCCCACCAAGTCGGACGCGAGGACACAGAAAAAGTGGCGTCATTTATATTCGTCTGTCGAGGAGGCCACATGCGGTGCAGGGCAGGTTAATGTCATGCACCTCCGAGCTACGTTGACTGTTCATAGAGGCGAGTTTCTCGCGGAGGTGAATCGCCATATGCAGCAGGTGAGGGGTATCTCATGGGATCTTTAAAACAATCCTTTACAACTGAGGTTAAAACACAATGAAGTAAGCAGTCTTTAAAAAACGATTTTTCGGTTACAACGCATGACCGCTTGCACCATAGCAAACTGTTTTACACACTACATACAGATTCGCATCCGCGACAAACATGCGTCTTCTTAGATGCTCCTGCAGGAACACGGAAGACGTTTTCCTACCCACCAACACTCCTTTTTCACCGGCCCGCGTCCCCTCGCTCTCTAGGCATTCACACTGCCTGCCCATGTGCCCGGACGCAAAACTCACCGACCACCCAGTTAGCCTCTTTCGTCTTTGCTAGGAGTCCACATGCACGTCTAAGCCACGTTGACTTTTCATTATTCTTTTGGTTTCGACACCATGAAAACCATGCGAAAGGAACAACGAAGCCCCGCCCAGAAACTCTACCCCTCCTCCCACGTGCTCAGGAACGCACCTCAGACCACTGCCCGCCAAATCAAACAGCTCATCAAACACATACTCACTCGCATTGGTCTGTGCTCCGGTCCAAACTCAGCTGTGAGCCACGTTGACTATTCTTTTGCCCTCCATGGCTGCCGCTTCAAATGTATTTCATGGAAACAACAATTCTTTCAATGTTATGGAAATTCCTGCTTCAGGTAATTGTTTGTTTCTGTCAGTCGGGTTTTTTTTGAAGAAATGTCATTGACTAAACTGTTGCTCTCAAACTTCGTGACATGGCTCTTAGCTTTGTTTGCCAACATTGGGATAACTTCGGTGATGTGGTGTCCGTTGTTCTTAGTCACAGAGGCATTATTATACAGTCTGCTCAACAATACGCTGATTACATGAATACGTCCGGACTCTATGGTGCAGCATGTCAAACGGTTTGCGAGGGGTATCCCATGGGATCCTTAAAACAATCCTTTACAACTGAGGTCAAAACACAATGAAGTGAGCAGTCTTTAAAAACTGAGTTTTCGTTTACGACGCTCCACCACGTGCTCCATGGCAAACTGTTTTACACGCTACATACAGCAATTCGCATCCGCGACAAACATGCGTCTTCTTAGATGCTCCTGCACTTTGTTCACACCCCCCTCCCACCTCGCTACTACCATGGTCAGGTGTCTTGGTGGATTATATATAGAAAGGCAGCCAAAACCGCACAGAGCAATGAAAAGTCTACAGTTCCATCTTTTCATTCACTTTCTGTTGTATCCTCAAACCCTCCCTTTTAGACAACGGTGTCTTTCCAGTGTTTAGCATTCAATAAATAATTATGCATGACATTGACCGTGTGTCTACCCGGCGTGGGTAAGCCGTTGAGCCCCATTCGGCTGCAAACCGTGGAATTCCCACTAAGTGCAACTCATACGCTCCCCAGGGCCGATCCTGGCGGCGGGCAAAACGTGCCCGCGTGGGCGCAAACTCAAAGGCGGCCGTTGAGGAGGCGTGCAGCTGCCGGCGACGCTGCGACCGGCGGCTGTCCGCCTTTGAATTTTAAAGTCTGAGCGCCCGACGACTATAGCAGCGGCGGCGTTTGCAGTGAGCAAAGTTTGCCAAAAGTGGCGTGTATTGTAGTCGATGCGTTGATGCCTATTAGGGACTCCACATACATAGCGATTTGCTCGCGAGCGGCAAAAAGCCTTTGATGGTCGCCGCTCATCGCGCGCTCTGTCTGAACGGTTCCATTGCTTACCATGTGTTTACGCACGCTCTCTAAATGTGTGTAGTCCCTTAGTCAACGTTCAACTTGCATATTTCATAGTTGCGTCGCGGCGATAGATTTCATGTGAGGCGTCGTTCCTCAACGGGATTGCGAGTCAAGAGAAGCGGCAAAAGACAGCGGGGCTGCGGCGATCTCTGAATTGACTGTCACTGTGTGCAGAGCTGCCTGTCGCTAGAACGATTAAATAAACCGGCTTTCTAATCTAGGCTGGTTTGATTTGAAATTAATCGTTTGAAATTAAATTTTATTTATACATCCCGACTCTAACCCTAACACCGTCATAATCCTGTTTGAAGTAGTACATGTAATAGTAATATCCGTCATATCATAATAGAAAATAGGTACGTAGGGCGGCGAAACCACATTCGCACAAAGGCGGCCGTCTACCCCGGATCGGTCCTGACGCTCCCACTGGTTGCGTCGCGACAAACGTGCGTCTTCTTAGATGCTCCTGCACTTTCTACGCACCCCCCTCCCACCTCGCTACTACCGTGGTCAGGTGTCTTGGTTGATTATATATAGAAAAGCGGCCAAAACCGCACAGAGCAATGAAAAGTCCACGTCAGTCACATGTGCATCTGGACTGTGTAAAGACGACGACACAAGTGACAAGTTGGAGGTGGGCACGTGACCGGGCAGTACATACTGAACGAGAAATCAGCAGACTAGCATGACGGACGGAGCTGAATGGACGTCCTTCTCTCCTCCCGTTCCACTCTCCGTGCCGTGAACCCCCATCCCTCCGTCTGGCAGCAGAAGGCGCGAGGACGATCCGCCGGTTTTCAGTCACGGACGATTGTGTGTTGGTTCGTTCCGTGCATTGTTACAATGTTGCTTTTCTTGCTGATTTATTACATTACCGGTGTTTCAAATGTTAATTTTCTCCCTGTGCTTAAAATTCAATAAAAAACCGGCCTGATTATGCGGCGGATGGTACGCCGCGGGTTGGCTAGTAATTTATATTAGCCTCATTTCTTAGCTGAGTCCCTGATTTTGCTCTCTTATATATGTTTATCTTAATTTCATCCCTAGAAGAACCATTATATTTTTGCTATAAAAGAACATGCCATTTTTGGCAGTTACTTGATTTTTCATGTCTGTCCAGTAATTTCCACATTATTGTGTTTTACTGTAAAGAAAGAAAGAAGTAACAGTAGGGCCTTTCATTATATTGTGCTTCTTCTTCTGCACTCAGATGTATCCGCCCAGCTTCTTGACACTCTGCGGTTTCTGATACTAAGCTTCACATCCTCAAACCTGCTTTTATCATTTAACAAAAATATATTTCTTATTTTTTTTAACTACCTCTCCATATTACCTGCTACCACCCTTCATCCAAACAACATTAAGTCATATTACTTTTTTCCACTTCATCCTTTTATCCAAAGCAACTTACAAATAATAAAAGCATAGTGCTTATAGAGAAACACAGAGTGACAGATAGGGAATAAACCTGTATGTAGCCTTGTGGTTTATAACATTAACCACTAGGCTATACTTCACTGCCTGGAAACCACAAAGTTGTTTGTAGTTAACTCGTATAACTTTTTGAAGTTAAAATCTAATACACAGGCTTTGCCTTTTTGGCAGGTTTCACCAGCTAAAGCTTGCTATATTCATCACTGCCTAGTCATTTTGTTCATCCGTAGGCAAAATACAGTAAAAGCATTCTTCTTATGCTTGACAATGTCCTACAACAGCTTGGACCAGTACAATAGCTCTAGAAAGGAGGCGATGTGGCCTGGAATCTACTATTATGTAGACTGAATAAAACACAAATATGTTGTTTATATTTTTTTCAGCAGTTCTGGTCTGTATTTGAGGGTGTAGTTGTTTGTTAGAAAATGTATCTATTTATGTATTTGTTTGTTTCTTTATTGAGTTTTGGTGAAAACCTAAATTTTCCCCCTTGGACAAATGTCACCTGAGGTAAGAATTACTTACCTTTTCGCAAGACTATTGCCGATCATCTGAACATTACAGAAATATTGAAAAAATTTAGATTTGTGAAGTCACTCCGACTGCATAGTGCATTTGTTAGAGCACATCTGTCCAGTTCTGATCACCATGTACAAAAAATGAATAAAATATTAAATCATATACTTGAGGATGACAATGGAAATTAAGTGCATTTAATATTGATTCCTGGAAGCACTTCTTCACAAAAAGAGTTGCGGGACACTGGAACAAATTATCAAGTCTTCTAGCAGAAGCAGACACCTTGGCAACCTTTTAAAAACATCTGGATGAGCTATTGGGTCAACTTAGATAGATATTAGATTACTTACTTGCTTGCTTACTTATTACATAACTGAACAAGCTTCTTCTTACGTCCTTTTGTAAAAGCATCTGCTAGGTAAGCTAATTAATTAAAGGAGATAGTGTATTTTTCCAAAAGTGAGATCATGCCACATACTTTACAGGCACCAATTTAAATAGGGCACAGGAAAGATTTGAAGGTTACAGTGCAGTTCATGTGTCTGTATTTTAACTCTACAGCCAGGAAGTCAAAGACCAAAAGAAGGTCTTTAACTTCATGTTACCTCCACCATCCAATTCAAGCTTTCAGTGTTCCATCATATAAAAGCCTGGGAGATCACCATTAAGGCATTTTCTCTGCATGAAGACAAAACACACAATCAAGTAAAAATCCTGACAAGAAGTAGAGGCAATATTTACAAAGGAAAGTGCAAAAGGTTAAATGAGGTTGGATAGAGTAGTAAGGTAGTTGTGGGAATCCAAACAAGCAATAATAGAATAAACTAGACATTTAACTGGAGGCTAGGGAGGATATAACATAAACCAGGTCATTAGATGTAAAGTTTGAAAGCTAAAGGCATCAGCTTGTACAAACACTGTCAAAGCTATAGCACAGAACATTTTAAAACCCTTAAATGATCCAGAGGCTCTGTTACAGCTGCTTTCTTTCCTTCTAATTTCTTTACCTGAAAATAAACTTTTCCCTTCATAGCTGAAGCACTTAGGTCCTCCCATGCTACATAGCTTGTTGGGCAACAAGCATTCTCTGGCATTTCTGGGGCCTCATGTATAATGCCGTGCGTAGAACTCGCACTATAACATGGCGTAAGCACAAAAGCCGAAATGTGCTTATGCACAGAAAAATCCAGATGCAGGAATCTGTGCGTACTCCAACTTCCATGTTCTTCCGTTACATAAATCCTGATCAGCGTGAAAACTAACGCTCGTGCACACGCTTCATGTAACGCCCCCACTCCACCCAGAATTACGCCTCTTTGAATATGCAAATCAATATAAATCACCCTTAAGCTCAGCATTCTGTGAAAAGACAATGGGAAAAGCACGGGGGAAAATATAAGAATTTCAGTGAATACCAAGTGGAGGCAAAGGAAAAACATACTATTTGTTTAATTAAACTGTGGTATAATCAACAAAAGGAAGTTGATCGAGTGACATAGCGTGTTGGAGAAACTTGAAAGCTCATGTTCACAACATCGCACAGTGCCGGAAATAAAAAAGAAGTCACATATCAAAGTTGCCGTGAAAAGGCGAGTTGTAGTCCACTGTCTGAGTGTCATATGATAGCTTATTAGGGTACAGAGAAAAAAAGGCACACAGTGGGGAAAAAGCACGAAATGTCAACTTCAATCTCGACATTTCCAATTTAATCACGTAGTTTATTTTGTCATTAAAGTAGAACATCATAAACTTCTTATAATCGTTTAATTAACCAGTTTCTCAAATCACATCGTAATTAAAGTAGCACGTTAAATGCTTTGTTTTGTATTTGATCTTCTATGTGCCTATGTGTGTGAATCACTACTTGCTTCTTAAACCGGCTCGCTTCCTCCAACTGGACACAGAGTCCATTACATTCGTGATATTACAGCTCTCTGAATAACTAAAATACTGAGATGTATACGTGATATCATTTTCATGATGATAGGAGTTAAAGCACGTTATTAAACATGTGTTTCACTTTGATGAAATAATTTTTTGCAGCAGTACTCAGGGGCGGCTCTGGGCTTGTGGTGGCACTGGGCTGAGGAAGAATCGGTGGCTCCTTCGCCCGCCAATGTCAGTAAGGCAGCTTATACACAGTGCATGGCCACGTCCTTTGCAGACACTGCATAGCCGCCTCGTGCTCATGACACAAGCATTTAACTTTTGCCGAAATTTGTCGCTGCGTTTTTAGCTGTGTTGTTATTTTCTCTTTCTGTTTTATATTCAATATATATTGGCGTAGCCGCCACTGCGGCCCTTGCTTTTCTTTCCACAAGTAACCGATCGCCACACAATCAGCTCTGTAATAGAAGTTAAGCCATCTGTAAGCTTAGCGCCGATTCTTCAAAACGTTTAAGGAACATTGAAATATCTTCATAGTATATGTTTAATTATTCTATCCTTCACGACACTCTCAGTGAAGAATATAGATTATTTAAATGAAGTTAAAGTTTTATCTGTATAATTTAATAAACATTTTGCTGCATTTCACCTTAAAAATGATATCGTTATCATATGTAAATACGCGCTTTATAAAGTGGCTCAGGTTGTGCGATATTATAACTGTAGTGCAAGTTTACAGTGGGGTGATTGTACTTATAAGTTCAAACAGTTCTACAAGGAGAAATTGATTCAGTGCATTTAAAGTTCTTGGGATGAAACTGTTTCTGAACCGCGAGGTCCGTACGGGAAATGCTTTAAAATATTTTGCAGTGGCTGAGACCGCGTGTCCTTGAAGCTGTATACCGATAATTCTCTTTCCGATCAGCTGCTGCTGTGATTCATATTCAGATACAGTAATATAAATACTCCGAGTGGTGCAGTGAGAGTAATATGGAAAAAGATGATCCGCTGTGGCAACTTCTAACGGGAGGAGCTGAAAGAAGAAGAAGGTGCAGTGACAGTAACAACGCTAAAGCAGTTATGGTATTTGGAATACTATGGCTGTTCCCTGGACCATTATATTGTTACAAGTTAATTACAATCAGATGCGTTACAATAATAAACAACATGCGGTTAGTTTCAGTGTATTTATAAGGCCGCGTCAGGAAAATAAGGTGTAACCACACAGGAACAGTAGCACTGCTTTGACGCTGGGAGCCGCCAGTCTGCAAAACCGAGTGGAGAACTTGCGTACGACAAGGTATGAGGTACCGTGGAAAAGTGTGTGGCTTTACGCCAAGTGCAGGTTTTATACATCGCGATTTGAACGTGGAAAAGTTCTTACGCAACATTTCTGTGCGTACGCACCGTTTATACATGAGGCCCTTGGTCTTTGGCAAAGGTCTCTGCTTCATCTCAACTGATGTTCAGCGCCTTCAGATCTTTTGCAAACATTCTTCATTAAGTGTTCCATCCTCTTGGTGATTGTCATTGGGAGGTACCCATGTCATTGCCGTCTTTGGGATCTGATGGTACTCCATTTAAAGGACATGTGCCCACCAGTCAGAATCTTTAGAACAAGCCACTTCTTTGTAGAACCTCTTTTTTGGTGATGTGGTCATAGTGTTGGATCTTGAGAGTTTGGTGTGGGCACCTCTGCTGAAAGATGTCAAGCTTCTTATTGATACTTGCTGACCCCTTCCTGGTTTTGCTGGCATAAATGGCTATAGGGATCATAAAAGAGATAAGCATGTGAAGCTTGATCTTCAGGGAGATACATGGTGAGGACCAGATCTTGTTCATCCTCTGGAAGGCTGCTGTTGCCTCCCAGATGTGGCACTTGACATCTGATTCTGCATATACATTTTTGGCGATCACAGTACCCAAGTAGGTGAATCTCTCCTATTCCTCCAGCCACTTCGGTCTGATTATCACTCCCCTCATTTGGGCCATGCTTATCGGTGCTGATCCTGAGGCTGATCTTGGCGGCTTCTTGGTCAAGGTCGATCGTCGCATCCTGCAGCTTCATCTCATCTTCTTCGAAGCAAGGCCTATATAAAAACACTTATATTGATTAGATTGCAAGTTGCATGGCCATCCCAGTTCAATGTACAGTTTTGCATATTCACTATCATCTGTGCAATTTACAGTTTTCAATTTACAAAATATGTGAGTTTAGAATGTGGGGGAAATAAGATTATCTGGAGAAAATCCAGTCCCCTAACAAGTTTTAAAATATGGATGCTTTCATGTCTATTTATTTAGCTGTCACCTTTATTTATTTTATTTATTTTCACAATTGTTTTCTTCCTCAATATTACTCATAAAAACAAGATACAACTGCAAATCGCACAACATGTTACTAAGCAAAATCTTATTTAGTGTCTTGTGCACTGGTATAATTGTGCTATTCTAAAGGAAAATGACTTCATATAACTTTTAGAGGGATTATACATACAATAAGGGAGTTGCACAAGAGGTAATTACACCTACTGTATAAAATACACAAATAAGTTTCACACATTTCTTCAGAGAGTTATGCACAATGGAGAAACAAGTAATCTAATTTAATAGTACTAATAATTAAATCACAAATTGATGTCCTTTAAAGAAATTGTTTGAAATAAGTAGGTAGCCAGTGTGGTCCCAGTGGGCCAAAACAGAAAATATCTTATGTGCTGCAGATGGCACTAACTCATTATGCATTTATTTTACGCCCGCCTTTCTAAAATGTTCTTGAAACTGATTAGGATCAGTTTTTGAATTCCAATAAGCCTTTAGGACACATACAGGGTCATGGGGTGGGAATACTATTCAAATACTATTTACAGTCAAGAACTGCATGGTTGATGGTTTAGATTACTAATTAAACTAGACTAAAATATATAATTACCAACTGTCCTAAGACTTGAAATGGAGTAACGGAAATGGAGTAATTAAAAGGGGGCCCTTTTATGACCAAATAACCCTGAACTAGATTAGGCAGGATAGACAATGAACAACATGTATGACTCAAGAAAACCTGGCATCCAAACAGCAAAGTTTTGCTCCTGTTGGCGCCAACAGCTATATTTTTGGTTCTTTAGTGAATATTGTATGTGGTGAGGTTTCAGAGCAATATTTCCAGGCAAACAGGAGACCAATGCCAAGTCCCCTGTACATACTGTACTCAGTAAATTTTCCCTAATGCATTGCAATTCAAATGCTACTGACCAGACATTCTTATCTAAAACAACAAGAAACAGTCTAAACAGCTTAACAAATTCTGAATATTCCAGGCAAGTCCTTAATATATTGGATTTCATTATATTACAATGTAATAAAACCAGAGCAGACCAGACAAAAGTTAACTTTTAAGTGACTGTCATACAGAAATTATTTACTTTAGGCTGTGATGTTGCTCAGGTTTTCATAATACAGAGCTGATCACATAGAATCTATATTAATAAAAGCCAAAGCCCTCACTGACTGACTTACTCACTGACAGGCTCACTGACTGACTGACTCATCACTAATTCCCCAACTTCCCGTGTAGGTAGAAGGCTGAAATTGGGCAGGCTCATTGCTTACAGCTTACTTACAAAAGTTAGGCAGGTTTCATTTGAAATTCTACGTGTAATGGTCATAACTGGAACCTACTTATGTACACATATACGGCCATAGCTTGCAGCTCGGTTGCTGGGTGAGGCGGAGTTGCGTCCCTCATCGTCACGCCTCCCATGTAATTGAGTGCTTGCCCATATAAGGCCTTCTGTCAGGGCAATCCAATAGACAAGCTGCCGCTAAATATTCACGGGTGAATGACTGTGCTTATGCAAATGAAGATGAGATGGTCAGGGATAGACTAGTGTTTGGCACAAACTCAGCGAAAGTGCGAGAGAAACTTTTAAGTGCCGGTTCTTAGCTAACATTAAATAAAGCCGTGGACATCTCAAGATCGCACGAGATAGCACAAGTACAGCTGAGAACCTTCGATGCATGTACTCTGAGCGGCTCACGTGAACTGACTGTGAACGCAGTACGCAGACAACAAGCAAGAGCTCCAAAGAGCGCTGAACAAAAAACGCATTACACAATTGAGAAGGCAGCAAAAGAATATGAAGCGAGTGACGCATACAAGCATATTCATAAGTGCAGCTACTGCAGAAACAAAGCACGGTGTAAACTGCAAGTTTAAATTAAGTTTATAGACACGCCGATGCTGCCGTTTGTCATGCCTACGAAGAATACGATATTCGCGAGATACAAGTTTAATGAGAAGATGCGGGGTATAAACGAGACTTTGGATCACTTTGTAACTGAGTTAAAATTGCTGTAACGGAGTTAAACTTGCTGGTGAAGGACTGTGCTTATGCAAACGAATAGGAAAGCAAGGTGGAAAGCTTAACTTTAAATTAAGTTCATAGACACGCTGCCACTGGCGTTTGTCATGCCTAAGACAAATACGATATTCACGAGATACAAGTTTAATGAGAGGACGCAGGGTATAAACAAGACTTTTGGTCACTTTGTAACTAAGTTAAAATTGCTGGTGAAGGACTGTGCTTATGCAAACAAAGATGAGATGGTCAGGGATGGAATAGTGTTTGGCACAAACTCAGCAAAAGTGCGAGAGAAAGTGCCGGGTCTGAGCTAACATAAAATAATTGCTGGTGAAGGACTGTGCTTATTCAAACGAATAGAAAGCAAATGTTACGTTATTTTTAAAAAGTTTCCTTTTCTTTTTTATAACTTCTTTAACACACTTCTTCTCCACTAGTGTTTTGCTAGTGTTAGAATAAAGGTCAGTTGTTATCTCACTATTTTAAAAAAAAATCTTGGAAGGCTTGAAAGGAGATGATATGTGATCTTCTTGGAAGACAATTTGACGTCCCGCGAGAGACACTTTAACGTCCCGCAAGACAATGCAGTGAGACAAAAGGACAGCTACTGTACAGGCTTTTAAATGATCAACGCGCAGCGCAACAAGCAGAACATGCAGCTTGGCAGCAGGAGCAGAAAGAGAACAGCTGATCAGACTGCACCTCCTCAGCGTGGGTTCAGCCCATCCAACAACATGAGTGGCAGAGATGCAAAGTCGTTAGAGCGTAGTGCGCCCAGGGAGGAATGGGAGGGGTTGGGCGAGCAAAGCAAGCAGGAGGCTAAGCCCCCTAATCTTAAATAATATCTTGCCATATCATTTTTGCTTTATTAAAAAAAAAAAGGATTTTGAAACTTTTCATGAATGATTTAAAGCCAGCCGACAGGACCTGACAAGAGTATATTGGTCACAGCAGTGGCTGAACAAAAGATGGAATAACCAGAACATTGCCCCATCAAACTAAAATAGGTATTGTACTGTAACTGTGTGTTATAGCACCTGCAGACTTCCAGAAAACTCCAAACTCAACTGCACTTCTCCTCTCATTCTGCCAGGCAATTGCCAAGAGGAAGCACATTTTTCAAATTGTTTTGTAAAAACCTCAGACTTTTATAACTATAAAATACATAGGAACTCTAGTCCCTCTATTTATAGCTATACCAATGAACACATCAACTTAGGTAATAAAATGTCAATGTTTTCATTTCCAACTAATTCTGACATAACAGAAAGGTGCAGAAATCACACTGAGCTTCTATTGAATGCTAATATTGAAAATACATAAGGAAATAAAATGTGCAACTTTTAAAAAGTGTCTGCTTGAGGTATTAGGACAGGTTAGCTAGTAGCTCAGCAACAAGGTGATGAACACTTGCTTGTCAAATTTCTCGTTTTTCCTAATTTATTTAGCAATTGTTCAACCACAGTGAGAGTATAGATGTCCACAGTAAATTTGCATGGAGAGTATCATTTTCTGTGAACCACAAAATTAAGTAAACTTCATAGAGACCAAATTAAACTGTGCCGATTAGTTGGTATGGATTGGTATAATATGCCATCTTTGTGAGTTACAGTCTGACTGACACCCTCAAAGGCAATTAAATTTAGCAACTGACCTTCGCACTAACTCAAAGTGATGGGGTAGCATGCCACCTGTATACCCTAATGCTCTCCAAACCTGTATTTCTGAACATCCAAAGTCTGCTAAACAGTTTTTCCAAATATAAATAAGACACTCCTAAACACCTATAAAACCATCCATCAAGAACTTCTGCATAATATAAATCTTGTAAAACACTAATTAGCTACTTGTTTAACACTTAACAGTGTGCATGTGCCGCTGCAGTACAAAAGAAAACACAATGTTACTATCCAGTTTCGGATACCAATTAAGGGCAGCACAGTGGAGCAGCGGTAGCTCACCTGCCTTGCAGTAAGGAGACTAGGGTTCATGCCCCGGGTCCTTCCTGTGTGGAGTTTGCATGCTCTCCTCTTGCCTGAGTGTGTTTCCTCTGGGTGCTCCAGCTTCCTCCTACAGTTCAAAGACATGCAGGTTAGGTGGATTGGCGATACTAAATTGGCCTTAGTGTGTGGTTGGGGTGCATGTGTATTTGTGTCCACTTTGTAATTGACTGGTGTCCCAAGTATGGTATGGATACAAATTATGTCACTTTCTACACTAGAATGGGCTGGTACTGTGATGTAAATAAACAATCAAGACAATGAATGAACATACAGCTTAGCAAAAAAATAGGGAAACTTTAGAAGAATAGTTACCTACTGAAAAATTGAACTGGATTTGGGCGGGTGAGAGTAGAAGCTGGGGAGAAGGAGTGACACTCTTGTTGTCTAGTTTCTTTGTAATCATTTTGATTTAACAATGAAGCAAAAATTATTTTGAAAAATCAAAGGCACAAAACTTTTAATCTACAAAAGCATGAAACACAGTCCAATTAACAGCTGAGATACAACTGTCTGTAGTGAAGCATTGTACATTTTCAAATAGGTTAAAAATAGTGAAGGACTGCAATGCAACTGGTGCATGAATATGCCAAACTTGAAATGGTTGTAAAATACCGGAAAGTTAAAAATGCAATGTAATTAATAGTATTGCCACAGCAATTCCAGTCCAGTTCCAAAGACAGTAGTATTGAAAAGAAAATATAAGTTGGCTTGCCCTACCTACCTTGATCCTACCTCCCCTAAATCTCAAATCCCATGCTGTAACCCCCAATTGACACCCACAAGTGAGAAAGTTTGTCTGTTTTCTTGTGAATTCCTTGCAATGGACTGGCATACAATACATGATTTGTACTTGCCCTGTGACTGTTGGTATTCTGATACACTCATCTCTGTTTAACCCCTTAATAGAAAAAACTGTTTCAAAACATGGCTAGATTTTTTGATCTTTAAAATGAATATGCCTTTCAGCATGCACATGATCTGGTCAACGGTGAACTGAATAAGCACAGTCCAGTTGTATCAGAAAACGGTACAATTTTACTGATATATTCCAGGGCAAGCCAAAATAAACTCTAAAAAATCATTTTATATATGAGAATAGGTAAACAGCAGTAAGGCAATAGGAGTAGATTTCAGCAACTGCCTGTTACTAGATAGGTAAATTTAGCCACCGATGGAAAATTGGGGGAACAAAATCTGAAGCGTCTTTGAGTTACCAGGTTCACTTTTGTCCACACCATTGCTTGATTGCTTCTGATTGGTTGCTATAGGCTTTCCTGTAAATGGGATTGTTATTCAATTTCTGAAACTGAATGTCTCTATCTTCCATAAATGTATCCATTAATCTTGTTGTCCATCTTCCTCTTTGAATTTTGCGTTTTCTCCAAGAATTAGTGTTTTCTCGATAGATCCTTCTTTTGTTATGATGTGACCAAAATATTCTAGCATACCATGCTTGACCTGATAAATCCAGGGGTCACTGTCTCAAAGATTTACTAAAATTTACTCAAATTAGTTTGAACTTGTAATTTTACACAGCTTTCACTTATATCACGTACAGTTTTTTTTCTAAGAAGTCTCTGATGTGCTCATTGATAGTATGCTTGACTTAGATAACTTGTAACTTAGATATGGGGGGCCCTTTCAGATTCTCTAAAGACTTCAGTAGTTAAACTCCCACTCAAGAAAAATAATCTAGACTTCTCTATCTTTGACAACTTCAGACCTAATTTAGCCTGCTTTTAAAAAAAAAAATCCTAGAAAAAGCATTTTGTCTATTCTTGACAGGTTTCAGTCAGGTTTTAGAACGAATCATAGTACAGAAACTGCATGGGTTAAAGTAGTGAATGACTTGTGGGTAAATGCAGACACAGATAACATATCAGTTCTTGTTCTCTTTGACATGAGTGCAGCATCCAATAACATAGACCACAGTATTATTTTACATTGCCATGGTCATTGTGTGGTTCTCTCTGGTAGTCTCTTAAATTGGTTTCAGTCTTATTTTGAGGGTAGAAAGGATCTGTTCTGGGCCCACTGATTTTTTCAATCTACATGCTTCCATTAGGCCAGATTATATCAAAACACAAGGAAGACTACCACAGCTATGAGATTGACACACAGCTTTATTTTTCATAGTACCTGATGAGCCTGATGCCCTGGCATCTCTGATTTGTTCGGTAAAAACGGAAATGATGAGGGCATTAGAAATAAGCTTGATCCCTTAGCATTAAATTGTGAATATGAAATGTGAAAATTGTGAATTTCCCCTTGGGATTAATAAAGTATCTATCTATCTAAAAGTCAAGGCAGAAGTAAAGAGTTTAGGTGTAATCATGAACTCTGACTTAAAGTTTAAAATCGCACATTGACCAAATTTCTAGAACTGCATTTTTCACTTAAGGAACACTGCAAAAGTTAGACTTCTTTTCTCAGCATCTTGCAATGTTATATTAGTTCATGCTTTTGTTTTTAGTCGATTAGATTACTGTAATGCACTCCTAACTGGTCTACCTAAGAAAGACTTCAATGCGCTGCATTTAGTACAGAATGCGGCAGCAAGAATCATAACCAGCACAAGAAAATCTGAGCACACCTCTCCAAATTTAGCACTGTTACAAAGGTTACCCAAGTGCTTCAGAACTGACTTTAAAATACTACTAATGGTGTGTAAAGCCTTAAATAATCTTTTTCTTTCCTTTTGGAGCACCTATCCCACAAAACTTCAAATTAGTATCATTACATTGGTTACCTGTGTCTTTTAGAATGGATTTTAAAATACTGCTTATGGTATATAAAGCTCTGAATAATCTTGCTGACTTGCTGTCCCCTTACAATTCCAATCACAATCTCTGATCATCTAACACTGGTCTGCTTATTATACCAAGAGCTAAATATAAAAGAAGTGGTGAGGTGGCCTTTTGCTATTATGGAAAATAATTCATTTCTGTTCTACCTCAAATATATCATACCAGTAATGGCACACTGCAGAATACGCTTGACTTGAGAATTCATAGTTTTCATAATCTTTCTCTGTACGTTTAACATTCGTTTTCTCAGAGGTTGATGCGTGTGCTATTTCTTGAGAAGCTCTTCTTTTCTCCACTATAGCGGCCCGCTACTTCTCTTCTTTAGCCGGCATCTTTTCTCATTAAAATTGATTAGTCAGTATTTGTGTTGTAATTACTTAGTATGTTTTCTTTAATTTTTTACTTAAGCTGGCACTTAAGTCTTCAATCTACCTCAAGAATGATTAAGGTTATGAAGAGGTAGGGAAAGTGACGGCGAAGGTGGTAGAGAATGAGAATGGCAGGCATACGCATGTGCTGCGTGGCTGCCCTGCTGGACGCTACCAAGAGTTGATTCTACAATAAAATAAAATAAGAATCAAAAGAGGAATAACCTTGGAGGTCAATCATCACCCCGAAAGCGGATAGTAGATGTCACATAGTATATGTGTACCAAATTTCAGGTTAATAGTTCAAATGGTTTTCAAGCTACAGGTGATTTAAAATCTTGGACAGTCAAATGGACAGCCACAGTAGCGTATTATATAAGAAGACTAGCTATCCCCTGTGGTTTTGCCCTCGTAGTAGTGAAACAGGACAGTGAGGAGGGTCCTACCCAGCTCTCCACTCCTGACGTCACTGTTCCCCCTCTCCTCGGCCTGGACCCTCTGTCTCAGTTTAGAGCAAATATATTGCTCCTTCAAACGAACTATGATTCTTAGCACAATGAGAGAAGTTGCAAAATCAACCGGAATGTCCAAGCAAACTATACAAAAAAAAGACCTAAATCCGTTAAAGTAGTCCTCTCGTTCGCTAACTAAGCGGAGTTAAGGTTACGCACCAAGGCTGATGCATCTCACCCCTGGAGTTTTTTTTTCTGTCCTCCCAGGCCATCTGACCATAGGATCGGACTAATCTTAACAGACGTAGAAAACTTATCTTTAAATTAGAATTCTTCGTATATACAGTATGTATTATATAAGTGCATATTGATTCTATATAAATTATTTTTTATATATTGTTCATATATATATATATATATATATATATATATATATACACTGCCTGGCCAAAAAATAAGTTGCCACCAAAGAAAAGGTCACACACTCTAATATTTCGTTGGGCCGACTTTAGCTTTGATTACGGCACGCATTCGCTGTGGCATTATTTCGATAAGCTTCTGAAATGTCACAAGATTTAGTTCCATCCAGTGCTGCATTCATTTTTTACCAAGAACTTGTATTGATGATAGTAGAGTCTGACCGCTGCGCAAAGCCTTCTCCAGTACATCCCAAAGATTCTCAATGGGGCTAAGGTCTGGACTCTGTGGTGGCCAATCCATGTGTGAAAATGATGTCTCATGCTTCCTGAACCACCCTTTCACAATTTGAGCCCGATGAATCCTGGCATTGTCATCTTGGAATATGCCTGTGCCATCAGGGAAGAAAAAATCCATTGATGGAATAACCTGGTCATTCAGTATATTCAGGTAGTCAGCTGACTTCATTCTTGGAGCACATACTGTTGCTGAACCTAGACCTGACCAACTGCAGCAACCCCAGATCATAGCACTGCCCCCACAGACTTGTACAGTAGGAACTAGGCATGATGGGTGCATCACTTCATCTGCCTCTCTTCTTACCCTGATGCACCCATCACTCTGGAACAGGGAAAATCTGGACTCATCAGACCTCATGACCTTCTTCCATTGCTCCAGAGTCCAATCTTTATGCTCCCTAGCAAAATGAAGCCTTTTTTCCGGTTTGCCTCACTGATTAGTGGTTTTCTTACAGCTACACAGCTGTTCAGTCCCAATCCCTTGAGTTCCTTTCACGTTGTGCGTGTGGAAATGCTCTTACTTTCACTATTAAACATAGACCTGAGTTCTACTGTTGTTTTTCTTCGATTTGATTTCACCAAACGTTTAAGTGATCACCGATCACGATCATTCAGGATTTTTTTACTGGCCACATTTCATCCTTGGAGACGATGGGTCCCCACTATTCTTCCAGTTTTTAATAATGCGTTGGACAGTTCTTAACCCAATTTTAGTAGTTTCTGCAATCTCCATAGATGTTTTCTCTGCTTGATGCATGCCAATGATTTGACCTTTCTCAAACAGACTAACATCTTTTCCACGACCACGAGATGTGTCTTTTGACATGGTTGTTTAAGAAATGAGAAGCAAATCATTGCACCAGTTGGGGTTAAATAACATGTTGCCAGCTGAAAGATAATCGCCCATGCAGTAATTATCGAATAGGAGGTTCGTACCTATTTGCTTAGTTAAATCCAGGTGGCGACTTGTTTTTTTGGCCAGGCAGTGTGTGTATATATCTATACTAATAAAAGGCAAAGCCCTCACTCACTCACTCACTGACTCACTCACTGACTCATCACTAATTCTCCAACTTCCCGTGTGGGTGGAAGGCTGAAATTTGGCAGGTTCATTCCTTACAGCTTCCTTACAAAAGTTGGGCAGGTTTTATATCGAAATTCTACGCGTAATGGTCATAACTGGAAGCAGTTTTTCTCCATTTACTGTAATGGAGATGAGCTTCAACGCCGTGGGGAGAGTTCGTGTGACATCATCACGCCTCCCACGTAATCACGCAGCACATAGAAAATCAGGAAGACCTCAAAAAAGCGCTGAAGAAAACATATAATTGAGAAGGCAGCGAAACAATAAGAAGCGAGCGAGTGACATATACAACCATATTGATGAGTTCTGCTACTTCGGAAACAAAGCACGATGTAAACCTACACTTTAAATTAAGTTTATAGGCAGGCTGCTGCTGGCGTTTGTAATTTAGTGCCTGCCCATATAAGGCCGTCCGTCAGCGGCAATCCAATAGCAAACTCCCACTAAATATTCACGGGTTAAGGACTGTGCTTATGCAGAGGAAGATGAGATGGTCAGCGTGGTGTTTGGCACAAACTCAGCGAAACTGCGAGAGAAAGTTTTAAGTGCCAGGACTAAGGTAACATTAAATAAAGCTATGGACATAGCACGAGATGGCACCAGCACAGGTGGGAACCTTCGATGCAAGTACACCGAGTGGCTCACGTGAACTGAAGCAGTGCACAGATAAAAAGCACACAATTGAAGAGGCAGCAAAAATATGAAGCGTCTGATAAGCATATTCATAAATGCAGCTACTGTGGAAACAAAGCACACGGTGGAAAAAGTCAATGTCCCGCTAAAGGAAGACAGCGTAAAAAAACCCGTGCATGCAGTTTGTCACATCACAGATAAAAAGGAAGACGAGCTGTTTATTGATGCAGTAAGGAACTAATCGATGAATGAAACCTCTTATCTTTACAACGATTGACAAACACGGAATGTAACTTGAACACAACACATCCTACAAATACGAACCTGATTGAAAGAAATAATGATAATCAAATCCTTGATGACAGCAACACTCAGTAACACTCACAAAACAAATACTGAATATTGAAAGTCATGTTACGTTATTTTTAAAATGTTCCCTTTTCTTTTTCTACCTTTTTTAACACACTACTTCTCCGCTGCGATACGCGGGTATATATATATGTATATATATATATATCCCGCTCTACATACTCGAATAATGGATACTTTATTCGCCATCAATGATTGTTTTGGTAAAGCCATACTCAGTGTATTCATTAGATGAACGGTAAAAAAGTAAGAGCGAGGGAGGATGACTCATTGAGGCATGCAGGCTGTAGTCTTGCGTCAACTCTATCTGAATTGCGATCACATTTGAAAAATATATCTTTTCAAGTTCTATTTAGTCCATATGTGTCAAACTCAAGGGCGCGGGCCACATCCGCCCGGCGTGTAATTATATCCGCCCGAGATCATTTTATATACTATATTATTGTTATTAAAGCCCGGGTATATGAAGCGCTGGTAACACAATAAACTACAGATCCCATAATGCAGCGCTTCAGCTGCCTTGCCGAACACTTACCACGTTAATCAAGTCTACCTTTTGATGCTGCAAGTTATTGCGAAGCTAGAGTTATTGCGCACTGAGTTTGCACGGCGCTTTGGTGACTTTGAAGAACAAAAAAAGTCCGTCTACATGCGGCTCGAACCTTGTGCATGTTTGGTAGCACATATCTGTGTGAGAAGCTCTTCTCAGTGATAAAGACTAACAAAACAGCACACAGGAGTCGCCTCACTGATGAGCACCTGCAATCCATCCTGAGAATCTCCACAACACAGAACCTCACACCAAACAGAAACGAACTTGTGGCCAAAAAGATGCCAGGCGTCCAGCTCTAAAATGACATATGAGCAAAGACAACTGAATGATTTGATTTGTTATTGCACGTAAGAGCGGGAGTCAACCGTTTTAACAAACAGCGTATTGCACTGATACGAAATAGCTGTGTGTGTATATATGTAGATATGTATGTATATGTATATATATGCTTATATATGTGTGTGTATGTATGTATATGTGTGTATATATGTAGATATATATATGTATGTATATATGTGTATATGTATAGATATGTATATATATATATGTATATATATATATATATATATATATATATGTTTATGTGTGTGTGTGTAAATATCATCCATCCATTTTCTAACCCGCTGAATCCGAATACAGGGTCACTGGGGTCTGCTGGAGCCAATCCCAGCCAACACAGGGCACAAGGCAGGAACCAATCCAGAGCAGGGCCAACCCATATATATATATATATATATATATATATATATATATATATATATATATATATATATATATATATATATATATATATATATATATATGACAACAACACTCAACACTCACAACAGTGACAAAACAATTACATTGACAATCAGGTTACGTTATTTTCAAAATGTTTCCTTTTCTTTTCATTGCTTCTTTAACACACTACTTCTCCGCTGCGAAGAGCGGGTATTTTGCTATACTATACTTTACACCTTTTTTCCTTTTATCCCAAACCAAAGCCTTTCTCTCTTAACACTGCAGAGGACACAAAACTAATTTTCTTTAAATGCCGGTAAGGCACATTACCAGAGGCACAAATTTGAATGTTCACATAGAAAATGTAATTTCAATGTACCTGTACTTCTTAAAACGTTAATGTTTTACTGTTTAATAACTTATAGACTATAATTTATTATTTTTCCCTTGCACTCAGTGACCAAACCTATACACACACATATAGACACATACAAACATACACACAAGTATATGTATGTGTATATATATATACACACACACACACACATACATACATACATACATACACACACATGTATATAATTTGTGTGTGTGTATGTATGTATGTGTGTGTATATATGATGTAGATAGGTATGTATGTGCGAGTGTGTGTATATGTAGATATGTATATAGATATGTAGATATGAAGATATATATATATGTGTATATATATGTATACAGTATATATGTATATATATATATATATACTGTGTATATATATATATATATTGTGAACGGCACCCGGGCACAGACAGGCGGACATGTTGTTATCAAACCACCACACGTTTATTATACAAACTATTTACAATTAATTGGTCACTCAGACCCAAACAATGGTCACAAAGACCCAGTTCAAACAGTGCACAGTACCCCAAACACTCAAAGTCCTGGCCACAATGCCTTTCTTCGGGCCGCCTCCACACTCCTCTTGCTTCGTCCTACTTCCACCCGACTCCAGCCCTGAATGAATGGAGACGGCCCCTTTTATAGACGACCCGGATGAGCACCTGGTGTTCCCGGCATTCCTTCTCTGACCACGCCCCAGCGTGGCGGAAGTGTAGGCTGTCCTCCCGGCTGCTCTCCGGGCATCCTCCAAAGTCTTCCCCCCAGCACTTCCTGGTGTGGCGGGGGTGCTGGGGGAAACAAGTCCCCAAGGCATTGGGGCGCCTCCTGGCGGTGACCACGGGCTCCTACAGGGAAGGGCTTCCATGCCCTTGACCCGTGGCCCCCAAAGCAACCCGGAAGGCAAACCCCACGTGATCCAGGCAGGGCTCTGACCCTCTTCCGGTCCCTCCTGGCGTCCCGGCCGGGTCATGGCCCCTGGCATCCCTGACAATATATATATATGTATGTATGTATGTGTGTGTGTGTGTGTGTGTGTGTGTGTGTGTATATATATATATGACAGCAGCAATCCAAGCTGTGAGAAAACGGTAAAAAGGAGGCGTGTCAGACGTCGTGGTACATTTTCTGATGCAGCTACCGAAAACAACTTCGTGACGCTGCCGCCAAATACACAAAACAATTACTTTGACAATCATGTTACATTATTTTTAAAATGTTTCCTTTTCTTTCTCTTTTTTAAAATTTTTCCTTCTTTAACACACTACTTCTCGCTGCTGCTATATATATATATAGCGGGTATATATATATATATATAATTGTGCTCACGTGCACCCCAGTGCCTTCTCGCACCGATAGATAGACCCGAACCAATGACTGGAGGGAGGCGGCCTTATATATATAGATAGATATGAGAACAACACTCATATCAATGACAAAACAATTACATTAACAACCATGTTGACGTTAGTTTTAAAATTTTTCCTTTTCGAGGACACGTTTTCCTACTATGTCCCCAGGGTCCTTCTTTAACACACTACTTCTCTGTTCCCCCAGCGGGTCACTGTAGGCCTCCCGGCGTGGAGCACTCCGCTGAGCGCCTTCGCTCCAGGCGGGCAGGTTCTCAGCGCTAAAATAAAGAAAAAGAGGGCCAGAAGCACAGCGAGGACACTATATATATATATAGATAGATAGAGATATATATATAGATAGATAGATAGAATCCTACCAGCCCTGCGTGTTCGATATATATACATAGATAGATAGAGGTATATATATATAGATAGATAGAGATAGATAGATAGATAGATAGATATGAGAACAACACTCATATCAATGACAAAACAATTACATTAACAATCATGTTACGTTATTTTTGAAATTTTTCCTTTTCTTTTCATATTGTCACCACACACCATTTATTTACAGTACCTTCTTTAAAACACTACTTCTCCGCTGCGAAGCGCGGGTATTCTGCTAGTATATATATATACTGTATGTGTATATATTGTGAGACTTGCCCGGGCACCACCAGTCTGAGACCACATCTTTATAAAACTCACATGTTTATTTATCATAAACAAACACAGGTTTCAGTCCCGAACAGTACACAATGCACTCCGCTATTAATCACCACAATAATCCGCCTTTTTTCCTCTGTCCTTGGCCGCCTGTCTCCTCCTGGGAGCTTTGTCCTGCTCCCACTCCTCACTCTAGCTCCCCGACTGTAGGAAGGCGGCCCCTTTTATTCCCGCCTGGATGTGCTCCAGGTGGCTGATGACGTCCTTCCGGCAGCACTTCCTGGTGTGGCAGAAGTGCTGCCCCAGAAGCACTCCAGGTGTCCTTGGCATGTTCTTCCACCATCTTGCCGAGTGTGGCGGAAGTACCTGTTTTCCAGGTTCCCTGATGCTTAAGGCACCCCCTGGTGGTGGCCATGGGTCCCAATGTTTGTTTGTTGTACAAGTTAGTTGTACCACGTGAACATCACTGACAGAATAAAACTGAATAATAAAAAAAGAAGTGCTGACTTTAACAAGTAGCCAAAATTTGCACCGGGTATTATAGACTCAAATCAAATGTATGTTTTTTTTATATTATAGTAATAATAATAATAATAGTATAATAATAATAGTAGCTCACTACCCAAAACGCAGGATGCCCAGCCTCAAACCCGGGACCTTTGGGTTGTAAGGCAGCAGCTCTTACTGACATCAACATGTAAATCAAATGCTTTTATTTTTCTTTGGTTATATTCTTGAATAAAAGCGCATGTGTTTATTTGATATTTGGACTTCTTCACACATTATACACTTCACATCATCATTAGTATAACATGGAAAAAGTTTTTGCTTTAGGTATATATGTTCAGCATTTCTTGCCTCACATTTATTTCCTTTTATCCTGCACTTACCCAGATCTTTGTAGACACAAAACACACATGAAATGTATGTTTCCAAATAATGATATACTGTATTGTTTACCCTATACAACTCCAGGAACCTCACATGCAGATAAGGAGCCTTAGCTTGAGCTGGGAGAACTTTTTGCCCACGAGCTGAGCTCTAATAAAACAAATTTGGGGGATGGGACAACAGGCTGCTTGCTGCTTGTGCTGATTGACACATTTACAAATCAAAAGTCACTGATGGAGAGGTGTGAAGGAATTTAAGGTGGGCTGGGATGACAAGTTCCTTTGTAGGCTTCAGGAATTCTAGTGTTAATCTATTTACCATTCTCAGGGACTTTGGTGTACAAACTTCTTTCAGATAAAGGCAAAAGTTTCACATCTCAACTCATCAGTCCAGCTACTGTTTTTCTGCCCTCCGTTTCTTGTGTTTTCATACGTAAGTGAGTTCTTTGGCTTTTTTTGGCTATTTCTATCTCAGAATAATTGCTTTTTGTTTGAAACTCTTCCAAAAAGATCATTTCTGATATGACTTATCTGGACTGTATATTGGTGTACTAGGGTCACAGTGTTTTTGACATTTCTGTGCTGATAGCAGTGGTGGACATCTTCAAAGAGAAGTAAGCCTGATGTATTTCTCATTTGCTATGACCAGTCACTGAGTTTCCAGTTCTCAGTCTTGCCCGTTTGTTTGTGCTTCTGCAGAAGAGCTAAGTGTGCACATACAGAAACACGTATCTGGCGCAAAATTTCTGTTCCGGGAAGACCTTGATGAATTAAGGATGGCCACGTTGTATTTTGTCACTGTGCTGAATTTTGCCATGGTGTAAGATCTACAGGTTAAACCATCACATCTACTGCAATCTCACCATTTTAGTATGGTTGTTCCTTGCCCAGTTTTATTCCCACTGCACAGCTGTTTCTGTATCATTTAATACAAACTACGCATTATGTCATTATTCATTAGCACTTGTTTGTTATGTTTGTTTAATCAAACTCTGGGTTGTATGCTTATAAATATCTTGCATTTTTTAATTGGAAAGTGGTCTATGATTATTTTAGTTTCTTTCCAACATTCAGATATGTTGTATTGCTTCAGTTATTTGCAAAATTAATGTTTGGAAGTTTAAACTATGCTCTTTTAAATTGATTAATTAAACTGGAAGACAAAATAACTGTCTAAGGCTAATATTGTTGTGAACTATCTAAAGTTTCTTAAGACTTTCGCACAATACTCTATTTATGGTATATAATAAAATAGACACAGATAACATGACATGTGTTGGGGTTCCAGTCGGAATAAAACACTTTAATTACTGCAGTGTAAAGGCAAAAGGATAATTAAGGGACAAAAGTGGTTCTCAGTTCAGCTGTGGCACTTTTCTGAGTGTTCAAATGACACCCATATCCTGTACCATCTTGTTTTCATTGTGTTCCACAATATGAAGCATATATATACAGTATATATATATATATATATCCTCTGTAATAAAATCCCTGCGTGCGTCCAGGTGTCCGTGTGTGTGTGTCTTCTGGTGAAGTGCGCATGCGCGGGGCCACATGGCACATGTTCAGTCTCTTCCTGTGCATTCCCTGTGCAGAGAGAGAGAGAGACAGACACACACACAGGCGCACACGAGACAGACAGACAGACACACACACACACGCACACACACACACACACACACACACACACAGGCGTGTTCTTGGGCAGAACTGTGAGTGGGTCCACTCCCTTGGATGAGAAGTAAACACACACATGGATTAGCTGAGGATGCTTCACTGTTGGCACGACTCATGTTTACCTTTTCCTTCTCCGGACATTCGATTTTCCAGTTGTCCCAAACAGTTGAAAGGTGGATTCACCCAAAAAATAACTTTGCATCAGTCTACTGCTGTACAGTCCTTGTATTTCCTGCAGAATTTCAGTCTGTCCTTGATGTTTTCTTGGAAAGAAGTGTCTTCTTTGCTGCCCTTCTTGACACAAGGCCATTGTCCATAAGTCTTTGCCTCACTACGCATGCAGATGCAATCACACCCACCTGCTGCCATTACTGAGCAAGCTCTGCATTGGTGGCAACACGATTCTGTAGCTGACTTCTCAGGATGAGACGGTCCTGGCGCTTGCTAGACACTTAGCTGGTCATTTTGTGCCAGGGTCAAAATTAAAAATGGGTTTTTGTGATAAAGTTAACTTTAGTGCGCTCAAACTCCTCAAACACCTGACACAGACAGATGCAGCCACTACTCCAGCACAAATAAAGGCTTTTATTGTGTTTTTCGTGGGAAACTCTTACAACACTCATTTTCCACACTACAGCAACACTTTGTCTTTTCTTCTATTCTTCCATCACTGCCTCCTCTGCTCCTCCAGTAGACTTTGTTTCCTTCCTGACTCTGGCTCCTGGAATAAAGTCAGAGGGCTTCTTTTTTGCTGCATCCGGGAGTACATCTGGTGGCTTGTTAGTGTTGTCCAAAAGCTCTTCCAGGTCAGGTGGAAACCCGATGATATAGCACTCTCTATTCCCTGCAGTAACCCCTGGCTGCACTCATGGGACCTAACAGGGTGAGCTGCACAACTCCATCTCCCATGAAGCCCTGTGGGAATCCATGCTGCTGTAGCACCACAGTGGGGCTACCATTTAGCGAACTTGGGGAGATAATGCCCTGGACATGCTCTCCCCCACTGTCCTTCCAGTTCATAGGCATCCTGGCCAGGTACTATATCTCAGTATATAAAGTTGGGCCCAAAGGAATATACAGCAAAACAACTGTTCCTTATCACATTTTGTTTCATTGTTAAAATCACTCGAGGCATTGCAGTCATATTTTTTGAAGGTTTCTTTTCTGTTCGCTTTCTATGAAAACTCAGCGTAACTTTCTGTGAGAAACATTATCTTTATTTTTTAAGATGTTGATGCCAATGATTGTGCATGGTTTTATTTTTATCCTGGACCCCATACTGCAGACACAAACTATATATATTTTGTATACATGTTGTATACATACATCTGTATATTATTCCACAGGGAACTGTCCTTGCTCCATTCCTTTTCATTTTTACACCGCAGATTTCAAGTTTGATTCTGTGATGTATCACCTTCAAAAGTTCTCAGATGACACTGCTATTGTTGGATGTTTTATTGAAGGGTAGGAGGAAGAATACAGAGGCTGGTTGATTAGCTTTGTGGAGTGGTGTCATCATAACCATCTTCAACTAAACCACAAGAAAACAAAGGAGCTTGTGGTGGACTTTCCGAAGATGAAATCTTCTCCGGCTCCAGTCATAATCCAGGGGGAGGAAATCAAGATTGTTAAAACCTACAAGTACCTGGGTGTTTATCTGAATGATAAGCTGGGATGGGAGCAGAATATGGACCTTTTGGTACAAGAAGGGACATAGAGACAACTCTCTAGAGGTTGAGGTCATTAGGTGTGAGAGGCCTGCTGCTGAGAACTTTCTGTTAGTTTCTAGTACTGAGTGCCATCTTTTATACAGTGGTGTATTGGGGCAGCAGTATCACAGCCAATGATTCTAACAGATGGAAGATCATCAGGAAGGTCAGTTTATTATCATGTATTATGAAGACCCCCTTTCATAAACTCCATCAATTGATGCAGGGCCAAATAGTGCAATGAGCAGCAGACTGTTCCTCCCATGCTGCAGGAAGGAACATTTTCACAGGTCTTTTTTATCTCCTTCTAACAGACTATACATCTCTGGACTATATATCACTATTTCTGGTATGTTATTGTTATTCTGTACTGTATGTACGTGTTTATTTTTGCTGTGAACTGCTGGAACACCAAAAATTCCCTTTGGGGATTAATAAAGTGTTATCTTTTCTTCCAGCGCTGCTTCTTGTACATATATTTCTAGCCCTATGAGAATGCATACATTGATATCATACATCTCAGCATGCATATAACAGCAAGACTCACATAATCCAGAGCTAGAAACTCACAAAGTTGTGGGGAGAACATGCAAACTCCAATTGTGGACAATAATCGGGCATGTCATCGAATCCCAGAACACTAATCAGTGATGCAGTAGTTCTAACCAGTGTGTTTTTCAACTTCCATAATGTTCCAAATGTATTTTATTTATGTAGCAATCTTTACCAAGTATTTTTGTTATGTGTTAGTGCGCCTAACTTAAACATTAGATCACTGTTATCAGAGCTAAGTTAGTAACTAGAAAATATGGGTGATACATGAACAGAAAGTGCAAAACCCACAAGAATGGTGATCAAGCAGTAATGTATAAATTTAAAATTCCACCATATAAAAAAATAACTAAAATAATGTCACTTCTTTTAAGGGAGGTGGGTCTAAGACAATTATGTTTATGTTACATACTGGCATAAAGAGGTCTCTAAATGCTTGGCTGTTATAACCATTGAGTGTCATTAGACGGCCCAGACAGGCAAGCTGTATTGTACGAGTTTTATCAAGATGGGACAAACAAGCAGTGCCTCTTCTGAAACTGCTTTGAAACAAAAAGAAAAAAAAAAAACTGTCAGGAGAAAAGCAGATAAAGGTGCAGTGCACCTTTTTGAAGCAAACAAAGACATAGGAGATGGCAAAAGCAAAAAGTAATTATAAGTACTCAGAAAACTTTGCAAAAGTAATTACCCATCAAAGAAAACAAAACCAGAAATCCAAAATCAAAGTCAAAAAAGGAAAAGTACGGAAGAAAAATGTGGAACTAAAGTAGTAGGAAATCATGAGCAAGGCTTTTGGAGGTTATCCCATTACTAGCGTGTAGACTAAACAGCGTAGCCATGTTTAATACTGGTGGCGTGATGACATCACTCATGATGAAACATTGACCACGCCCCCAACAACAGCCATTAGCAAACATGAAAGATCAAAATGGCAGTACATGCAAAAACTGAAACTTATAGGAGTTGCTGTCATCTGTTCCTATCTGATATTTTTCAGACATAAAGAAATTAACTCAAAACAAGAATATCTTTTTAAAGAAACAAAATATGCATTTTTGATAGGATTTAATGACTGTTATGTAACAGCCAGGCTTTATTCTCTGGCTTATGATTATTTTCTGTTCTATGGCTATTTTTCAGTTATTTTATATGTTTTTGTGTAAATTATGTAAATTTTATTAATACTGGTATGTTTATTTATTATTGAAAATTTATATACAGTGTATTTTCTTATGTTCTTTGTGTTTTGCGGGTTGCATCACAAAAGGTGGGGCCAACCTGATGTCACTGCGACCATCCTCTGACTTTAAATTCAGGTCTCAAGAGAAGTTCATTGATTATGTAGCAGTATTGTGGATTGCAGTTTTTGCAAGTGCATCTCTTAATTTTCTGATTATAGTGGAATTTGTTGAAATGTCTTTGGATTCTGAGTATTGCGTAATGGATTGGACCTGTTAGCCTTGGGTTGCACTTCTGGTTCATATTTGCCTTTTTCATTCTGTTTGCCTAATTTTTGTGTTTTTGTTTAGACTGTATAAATAAATTCTTTATTTATAAAGATTTCTGTTTGCCTGGGGGGTATTTTGTGTATGTGGATTACTCGTTTAGCCGGATGTAATTGTTGGATTCTGGATCTGTCGGTTTTTCGAAACTCTAGCTGCATGTGGTGTCATAGCAGCACATCCAAATCCTCAAACCTGCTCGGAGCAGGTTTGTTCTCTGTAAACAAGGATTAGCTCACACACTTAATCAGTGTCCATGCGTGGAATTCATTCAGTCATGGCTTCGCCGTTCATGAATGAGCGACCAATTGATATCGGTGCGCAAATTATAAGAAGGGAATTTCATATAGAGAGGGTTTTGCGCGATCGGCAAGATCCTTTATTGCTCCTGGAGGAAATTCTTTTTGAAAGATACTGCTTTAGCTGAGGGGGAATATTGTACCTCAAAGATTTATTAGCACCTTAAATTCGAAGTCAAACTTGGCAAAATCGGGCTCTCACAACCACACAGACAGTATGCATTGCTTTGAGGATTTTTGCAAGCGGCACTTTTTTATATACTGTAGGTGATGCAGAAAATCTTTCTAAAAGTGCAGTTTCCCAGGCAATTCGTAAAGTCTATTTGGCTCTGAAATATTTCCTTCGGGTTTTCATAGTGTTTCCTGGACACCTGCTTGTGCAGACAATAAAAGAGGCATTTCATACCATTGCAGGTACACAGGTAAAATCACCCACAGTTCCATAAAGAATCAGCCAAACATTCTCGTTACCCAGGATTTCCAAATGTGATTGGGGCACATGGGACTGATCAGAGTGGAGTTTGATCAAAGATTATTTGGAAAAAATACCTCTCCTCCTGATGAATAATCAGACACAGTGTCTTCATCAAATATTTGACCTTCGTCAATATCTCGTTGGTCAGACACAAGTTCTAGGGATATGAAATTCCCTGCAAAAAAAAAGAGGGCTATATGAAACATACCTATGGCACACATTGAGGACAAATATAGGCAATGACCATCCTTTACCTGAAATGAAGTGACCACTGCATCCTGCCACTGGTTCTGAGGAGGAGCTTCCCCCTGGAATGCCCTCAGAAACAGGGCGATGGGCATTTTGCTGGAGAGCCAACTCTTCTGCAGGGGTTAGGTCTGGACTGCATGGACCTCCACCTGTTTTTTGCTTGTCTGCCTTCTTATTAGCTTTAAAATTAATGTTTTTTATATTATATATGATTCTTTATGTCAACAATTCTTTAAATAGTTCCCATGTTCTCCTTGTGCTCACATTTGATCTGGAATTATGACATATTAAATAATAATTAATCTGACACATAGGAAATTAAACGCTGCATTCAGTAAGTACAATGCACACTACTTAGCGTTTAATTTGTTGGTCACTTTTTGCCAGCCGTCTTTTCTGATTTGTGCTGCTTTTGCAGTATTACCCCTTCTGCATATTAAATCTTGAAATTCTTCATATCCTTCGAATAAAAGGTCCTGCTCCGCTTGTGTGAAAAAAATGCCCGTTCTTTCGTCATTTTGTTACAGCCTATCAAAGACTTGCTGATCATGTTTTCTAGACTCAATATATATGGGCTTTTCAATCAGTGCGGGTGCGCACATTCATCATGGATGATTAGATCCAGCTAGACTAATCTACTACACCACTGCGTTTGAAAAACCGACTTATCCCGGATGAGTTTCACCAGCATTTACTCATCCAAGATGAGGCATCTGATCTCGGATGATTTAAGCAACGTATGGAAAATACCACCCTGAGGCCTCATGTATAACGACGTGCATAGAACTCGCACTATAACATGGCGTAAGCACAAAAGCCGAAATGTGCTTACGCACAGAAAAATCCAGATGCAGGAATCTGTGCGCATCTAACTTCCACGTTCTTCCGCTACATAAATCCCGATCAGCATGAAAAGTAATGCTCGTGCACGCGCTTTATGTAACGCCCCAATTCCTCCCAGAATTACGCCTCTTTGAATATGCAAATGAATATAAATCGCCCTTAAGCTCAGCCTTCTGTGAAAAGACAATGGGAAAAGCACAGGGTAAAATATAAGAATTTCAGCGAATACCAAGTGGAGGCAAAGGAAAAACATACTATTTGTTCAAATAAACCACGGTATAATCAACAAAAGGAAGTTGATCAAGTGACATAGCGTGTTGGAGAAACTTGAAAGCTCACATTCACAAAATCGCACAGTGCCGGAAATAAAAAAGAAGTCACATATCAAAGTCGCCGTGAAAAGGCGAGTTGTAGCCCACTGTCTGAGTGTCATATGAAAGCTTATTAGGGTACAGAGAAAAAAGGCACACAGTGGGGAAAAGCACGAAATGTCAACTTCAATCTCGACATTTCCACTTTAATCATGTAGTTTATTTTGTCATTAAAGTAGAACATCATAAACTTCATCTTAAAATCGTTTAATTAACCAGTTTCTCAAATCACATCGTAATTAAAGTAGCACGTTAAATGCTTTGTTTTATATTTAATCTTCTATGTGCTCCATGTGTGTGAATCACTCCTTGCTTCTTAAGCCGGCTCTCTTCCTCCAACTGGACACAGAATCCATGACATCTGTGATATTACAGCTCTCTGAATAACTAAAATACTGAGATGTATATGTGATATTTTTATGATGATAGGAGTTAAAGTACGTTATTAAACATGAGTTTCACGGCGCAGTGATTGTGTGAGACCTTCGATGAAATAATTTATTGCAGCAGTACTCAGGGGCGGCTCTAGGCTTGTGGTGGCACTGGGCAGAAGAAGAATCAGTGGCTCCTTCGCCCGCCCGTCAGTAAGGTAGCTTATGCACGGTGGATGGCCACGTCCATTGCAGACACTGCATAGCCGCCTCGTGCTCATGACACAAGCATTTAACTTTTGCTGAAATTTGGCGCTGCATTTTTAGCTGTGTTGTTATTTTCTCCTTCTGTTTTATATTCAATATATATTGGCGTAGCTGCCACTGCAGTCCTTGCTTTTCTTTCCCCAAATACCTAATCACCACACAATCAGCTCTGTAATAGAAGTTAAGCCATCTGTAAGCTTAGCACCGATTCTTCAAAATGTTTAAGGATCATTGAAATATCTTCGTAGTACATGTTTAATTATTCTATCCTTCACGACACTCCCAGTGAAGAATATAGATTATTTAAATGAAGTTAAAGTTTTATCTGTATAATATAATAAACATATTTTGCTGCATTTCACCTTAAAATGATATCGTCATCATATGTAAATACGCGCTTTATAAAGTGGCTCAGGTTGTGCGATATTATAACTGTAGTGTAAGTTTACAGTGAGGTGATTGTACTTATAAATACTAACAATTCTACAAGGTGCAATTGATTGAGTGTGTTTATAGTTCTTGGGATGAAACTGTTTCTGTATCGCTAGGTTAGGAAAGGCTTTGAAACGTTTTGCAGTGGCTGAGACAGCGTGTCCTTGAAGCTGTATACCAATAATTCTCTTTCCGATCAGCTGCTGCTGTGATTCACACTCAGATACAGTGATATAAATACTCCGAGTGGTGCAGTGAGAGTAATATGGAAAAAGATGATCCGCTGTGGCAACTCCTAATGGGAGGAGCTGAAAGAAGAAGAAGAAGAAGGTGCAGTGAGAGTAACAACGCTAAAGCAGTTATGGTATTTGGAATACTATGGCTATTCCCTGGACCATTATATTGTTACAAGTTAATTACAATCAGATGCATTACACTAATAAACAATATGCGGTTAGTTTCAGTGTATTTATAAAGCCGCGTCAGGAAAATAAGGTGTAACCACACAGGAACAGTAGCACTGCTTTGACGCTGGGTGCCGCCAGTCTGCAAAACCGAGTGGAGAACTTGCATACGACAAGGCATGAGGTACCGTGGAAAAGTGCGTGGCTTTACGCCAAGTGCAGGTTTTATACATCGCGATTTGAACGTGGAAAAGTTCTTACGCAACATTTCTGTGCGTACGCACCGTTTATACATGAGGCCCCTGGTCTCTCAAGCCAGTATAATGGTCTACTCCCTCCCTTTAAGCATTTTTTTTTACTTGAAAAACCTGTGCCCCATTTTGGTTCTGTGCAGGCCAAAGCCTGCCTGTCGAGTTTGGTCTAGGTGAGGCCTATCTCTAGACAGACCAGTGAAAGCCCTGATCTGGTTTTTGTGGTCTTTGCAGAGGCCTTTCGCTCATTTTGCAATGTTTGTTTCACAATTTCTCAATAATGACATGAACATTTCTTTATGAATGTTATACACGATTCTCTTTTAAAGCCAGTGCCAGGGAAACTGAATACTGAAGCAAGTCCTATTAATATAACATTGTTCAGCCTACTTAATCCAATTCAGGTCCACAAGAGCTGGAGACCATCCCAACAGCATACATAACACAGTAGGAACCAACAGAGAATCCACAAAATTTCAAAAGCCTTAAGAGAAAATGTATCTGCACTGGTGATATCAATATGCAAGGTGCAACAGTATCAGTTCGACCCACTGTAAACATAAAAAATAAAATAGGTGAAGCCGTATATATTTACTTTAAGGTTAAAAAAGGTAAGGGATATAATTTATTCGTGATTACTTCAGCTGCAACAGAATAATGCAAAAATAACATACTGGTTGTTTAAGGAAGTGCCCCGATTGCCTAAATTTTGAGGATGTGGTACCTTTACACAAAGGCTGTGCTGATTTAACCAAACCAGATAAATTGTCTATTGTGTTTTTCTCCAGAATTTAGTAAGGACTTTAGTAGCACTTTATTTGAACCTAACTTAGATTCACATACTCATGTAAAAAAGGCAAACTTAAGTAAAACATGGCCCCCAGTGGACCGATTTTGTTGTAATTTGGTACATTCAGGGAAACTTGTTGGCCAATTTTATTTTTCTTCAGATCTCTCAGATAGTGTATACTATACCATTTTTTTCTTAATTTGAAAAATTTCCATTAGAAAGTATTGACAAATTGTTCGATTTAAAACATAGAAATTTGCTTAATGACATCAGTTACTTAATAATTTATTAATTCAATTTTACTCCAAGAAAAGTTATTTCAACTGGTGAATTTTGTATATTTCCTCTTTTATAATAGTTCAATAATTCACAGGTATTATAAGTGATCTGCTTTCTATCATTATCCACTGTAGCCAACAATTTAAGCTTAAGACTTCAACACAGATTTTACCTCTCCATTGGGTACTTCTTTCAAAAATGTCATGTGTAAGAGATATGAACTACACTTAGCCATAAAAAATCCTCAACCAATAACTAAAAATAGTATAAAAATACAATATCACTTGAGTTGTGGAAGCACCATCTGTTGCTGCATTTTTTCACTGTGCATGCAGTTCGAACTTTGAAGCATCGTTTAAACTGTGGATCATATTTCTCTTGAATTTAGTGTTTGAACTCTGGAATGTTTGAAGTTAGAATCGTTCAAAGTATGAGGCACCACCTTATTTTGGAATGCCAATTCTCCTACACTCCAAGTCGTAACTTCGGATCCTCGAATAGTGGTCCGCTTATTATTCATAAAACCAAGCCAAAAAGGAACGGTGATCCGGCCTTTTGCTACAAGGTCTGATTTAGGAATAATTATGTTAGGTAGGATGCCCAGTAGGGGCTGGGTGGACTATTGGCCTTGGAACCCCTGCAGATTTAATTTTTTTTCTCTTGCCTAACTGGAGTTTTTTGTTTTGTTTTGTTTTTTTCTGTCCTCCTGGCCATCTGACCTTACCTTGTTGTGTTGTTATTTATTCTTTAATATTATTGCTTAGTTTTCATTTTTACCCTTCTTGTAACTTACTTTTTATCATCTTGTAAAGCACTAGTAAAGCAGCTACATTACTGTATGAAAATGTGCTATATAAATAAATGTTGTTGTTGTGAAGCTTCACCTGGAGTACTGAGTGCAGTATTGGTCTTTGGGTGAGAAAAAAGACAGCGCAAATGGAGGTGACATGACTGATGTTTTTGGAATTATGTTGAAGTATAAGCAATCAATATGCTGACACTGTTGGAAACCTGCTAAAGGTAAATTCCACACAAACGTCAGAAAGTTTTTCTTCACACAGAGCCACACAGACACATGAAATAAATTACCAATAAGTGTGGTAGATATTGGGACTTTAGAACACTTCACAACTAGACTTCATGGTATTTTGTAGAAATTAGATAGATAGATAGATAGATAGAAATTAGATAGATAGATAGATAGAAGCTCATTAAGTAAAAAAGTTTTAAAAGCTGCAAAAGGAAGGGAAAAAGTGGTAGGTGGAACAGAGGTAATGTCAGTGGTCCTCTTCCAATATTTTCTCCTTTTCTCTAAGAGCAGAAGAGGAAAACAGGTCAGTGACCGTGCAACATCCACTTCCTTCCCCATGTAACCACAAAAAATGGTCCCATATTAGACCCATAAAGCCCACACATTTTTCATATATACAAAGGTAAGTCAATAATTATCCGTATGCTTTCTGGACCACCAGGGGGCATACCGCTCCACAGCACATGTTTTATTTTTCAGTGGGGAGGCATTTTCTTTTGCTCCTCACTTCACAGCACAGTACACAAGCAGTACAAAACACCAAATAATGACACACAATGCTTTTACTTTCTCTCTTGTTCACCTCCACTCCTCATTGCAAGCTTTGTCCTCCACCTCCCAACTTTGGCTTGTCACTGTAAGGCTGACAAGTCTTTTTATAGTATCCAACCCGGAAGTGCTTCTGTTCCACGTGGTCTGTAAACACTTCCAGGTTAGGCGGGAACACCCCTGGCAGCACCCACGGTATCGAAAAGGGCTGAAATAAAGAACTCCAAGTCCCATAGTGCCCTTTGGGAATCTGTGGCACCACTGCAATCAAGCGGAGCTGCCATCTAGTGTTCTAGGGGAAGCAGTGCTGTAAAGAGGCTGTCTTCCCTATCCTTCCACCTGGGTTGGGCTGCCAGCCGTCTCTTATAGCTTGCTGTAATTTTATCTGGATTGCCTGTACAGCTTTCCCTGAACACGTGTGGGAATATGGTGTGTCTGTGGTCATTGTGGCAAAATTTTTACCTTGATTGGTCTGTTTCTCGTTGTTTTCTAGGAGTGAAAATGGCCACTATGCTCTCCATTTGCGCCAAAGAAGAGCAGTAGAGATGTGATCTGCTTTTAACGGGCTTAAGGTGTGCCAGGATATAAAGTCATCATCGATTTGTTACAATCATAATAATCCTGATTGTCATGAACATACTCAATGCTGTCATCGGTAATGGACATGCATGTGCATCCCACATCTTCTTTGTTCTTAACACTCGTCCAATCAGTTTTGAACTTCTCAATCCATTAATAAAACACTGCCTCTATATTGTGCAGAAAGCCTTCTATGGATTTCAGTCCTTGGTATACCTTCAGCCCACTAAAAGTGAATCACTGCTCACTACTCTTCTTTGGTACAAATAGAAAGTGGAGCTGCCATGGGTGTAACAGAACAAGATGCAGAGGACAGAAAGATATGGAAGAAGACGATCCGCTGTAGCAACCCCTAATGGAAGCAACCGAAAGATGAAGAAGTAGAAGAAAGAGGAGCTGCCATGTTTACTCCTAGAAAACAACAAGAGCATCTGACTGATCAAGGCAGAAAATTTGCTACTGTGACCACAAACACATCTTGTTGTGACAAGTGCATGGGAAAAGCTTTATAGCCAACCCAAACAAAAATATCACAATGTATTGTATATTACGTGTTTTTAATGACAAAATATTTATTTGTGAGTGTGCAGAGACTGGTCTGATGTTTCATTTGGCTGGAGAGGTAAGGACTCCAAAATAACTATATCTCTTCAGGGTCGAAAATAGAAATGTCCCTGTTCCCTCATCTACCAACTACATCCTACAGGGCAAAAAAAAAAAAGAAAACATGGAGTGACAGGGGGCATATGACTTGGCTGAAGGGCAACACTAACAAAGTATATGACTGCAGTGCAGTACCATTTCCTGGTAGCTGCATCTCCACCTTCGTCCAACATGCACATGAACTAACTGCTCTAGCATGTAATCAAACAGATTCTTTCACACCTCTGGTTAATTTAAGGATAGTCTCAGAAAACAACCTTGACTTGAATGCCTGCAATCCTTGAGCCTACTTGAGTTTAACAAAATGCATACATCATTTTTACAACACTTAACCTATGGCCTTCTAAACCCTAAACCCTACTAAGCAGTATGAACTCTGATTGCCCTTTGTCCTACAAAAACCCCATCTGTCAGCCAGACAACAGGCAACCAGAGCACTTTCCTAAAGCATTCAAAATAAACAAAATGTGTCATAAGCTTGTGCCACAGGAAGTCTGCAAATAATTATAATGTATATTAAATAACTGGAATTCTGTGGGCCTGTGACAAAAGGAAATCATAAGAAATGAACAGGTTCCTGTTTTTTGGAGGATGTAACCCAGTTTTTGATCTCAGTCTTCTCTTGGCCCAAAGCCCAAGACCAAATAAGTTCTGTTAGGAGTGATCCAGTCATATAATGACCCACATTCGAACAGCTGTTTCCCCAGTTGTCCATCTTTTTTTCCTGTTTCTTTGGAGAGTTCTCTATTTTAATTCGGCCAGTTATCACACTTTTATATTGGAAACTGACCAATCTTGAACAGTCAATCAGATATTTGTGTTTTAGTTGTTCCTGGAAAAAAAAAATCAAAGCTGACAATACAGCCGTTTTAAAAATCTGTCACATTCTAAAGCAGAGACTGTATGCACAAAGTAATGTAACTTAATTATTTTTCTTCAAAGCTTCAAGGATTCTGTACACATTATGAAAGACAAAAAAAATCCATTTTTTTGTACTTAAAATAGTTATCTTCTGTGCCCGTCTGCACAGTTTCCACTTTTATGATGTCAGAGGCCAACTTTAAAGTTGATTGGTTGAAGGTGAATGGAAGTCTTGGAATGGCAACTGACATTGCTGTTCCAGAGGAACGACACCAGGCGTAGCACACAAGGATGTAAGTGAAGTGGGGGAAATCCAGTCTGTTCATATATGTTAGGTCTGTGCTGTCCTAATAAACTGACTATGCATTAACTGAAGTAAAAATCTGTCCTTAAACTAAAATAATATCAAACACTTACTAGTGAGTTTTCTTGCTGCTATAGCAAACTATTTATTTAAAAGACTAAACATATGTCTGTTGAAGAGCTAATTATATTTGCCCTTCCTTTTTCTTTTTCTTTTCCCAAAGGTTTAAGAAAGGGTTACATAATCGCATTGCAACATGAATTGCTTAAAGCTATTTGTGAGGCAGGTATGTAACCAGAAAGTCAAGCCATGAATCTAAAGTAGTTTACTGTGAAGCTGTAGCGCACCTGTGTCTAACCCTGCCCTCCTCTGACATCTCGCAATCTGCTATTGCCTACACATGTTTTGTACTGTCAATGTATTTAGGCTGAAGGATGACTGTACAACTCCAAAGGGTTACTCTTTCTGCTGCAATGGACACTGCGAAAATAACATTGTAATCCCCACAAGCTGCTGTACGCAGCTCTTTTGTTTCAAAGCAGATGAGTCTTCTCAGATTTAATTGCTGATGAAACCTCTTAAGCCACCATCTTGAATCCTGAAATCCCAACCCAAAAGAACATATATAATAGGGAAGAAATAAACCATGCAAAGCTAGAGTATCTCCTGGTATTATGAATGTGCACAATTCAAAGGAGTAAAAATTTACAGAAGAACGCACAGCTAATTGAGTTACTCTGACTTTTAGTCAAAGGTTAGAGGAAGTAAATGTAAAGAATTTGTGCTTCAGGGAAGAAGCTAGGGAACAACTTTTATTTAAATATTGCCTAATATTTTGTCAGTTTTATCATGTATAAAATAATGATCAAAATAATAAAGAGAACATGTTCATGTTTATAGTCTGATCGTTTCTAATGTATGCAAGTGCAAATACATAGCTGTATAGAGTAGTAGTTCCTCAGGACAAAATTACTCATTCTCGTCATGCCAGTGTCAGTTTTTTTTTTCTTTTTCTGAGCACTCCACTAACATCCCGAAGGCAAGCATTTAAAGTTGACTGGGGACCCTCAAGTGGCCTGAGGTGACTGTGTGTGTGTGCAGGCCTTATGACGGCCTCCCTTCCCATCCAGAGCTGGTACCTGCTTTGCACCCGAAGCTGCCAGAACAGGCCCCAGCTTCTTGTAATTGTATAATGGAGCAAGCGTTTGAAGAATAATAATAGATGAACTGAATTTTATGTGATTCAGTAGCTTATATTGTCCCACTTTACTTTGTTAAGGCACCTTGTGGTCATCTTATAAACATGGTCATATGACTGCTATTTTTGAGTCAGACTGTTACATTAGGCCACAAAGTGTTTTCCTTCTCAAGCTGGAAGATTTAACTAACAATTATAGGAAAACAGCATGTTTAAATTTAACTGGGGCAGATAAGACATTTGGTTTTGGCATGGGAATTTAAACCTATTATTTTTAAGCATTTACAAAGCGGGGGATACACATACTCACTATTCTATGATATCATTATGAAATAAATACATTAAATAAATAAGGGCTTTTACAACCTGCAGAGCAGACAACCCTAAATCTGATGAGCAGGCAAAGGCCTTTCTAGAACAAAACCATTAAGCTGTTCTTTTTTTTTTGGATCATACAAATCCCACACTCAGTAAATAGCCAATGAATTTTTGGCAGAAGCTGGCATGTTTTTTCCTATCTGACTGAACCAACTGAAGTTGGCAGGAAGAAGGTAGGATTTTGTCTATTGACTAGGATCCAATCAGAAACTTGCTGAATACCCAGCTTTTCCACAAAAACAAAACTGCTGCTCTTGACTTAGTAAAGTGAAGTCATTGAGGGCTCACCAGAAGGGGCAAAGCCATTTCAGAAAAAAAAAGAAAGGAAAAGTAGACACTGATCAATAGAAAAAAATAACTTCATTTTATTTACAAAAAACAAATCCAAATATTGGATGGTGTAAACAAAATTAACAATCTGTTCCCTCATTTACTGCTGACACAAACACTTGAAAGCTGTTGAAAGTCAGTATTCCATCAGCATTTTGTTTCTCCGTGACAGAGACTTCTGTCAGTCCCACTTCAGTTTTAAAGAGGCAGTCCTGGGTATGACCGACTCCTGACTGTAACAGGACTGACTCCTCACGTTGGAACGTCCCTTGGAAATAGGTGAAAGCCCAGAGCCTCCTTCATTCTGCAAGGAGTGGTCCAAAACTTAAATGACACAGCTTTGCATAATGCAATGTATCCAACAAGGTTGTACATAAAACTGATCGGCCAGATCAGTTAAAAAAAAAAATAAAATCAATAGCACACAAAAGCAATAAAACATACACTTTAAATCTATACAACACATCTCCAGAACCTGCCAACTGAGAGAGTATAAAAATGCATGATGTTGCTCAAGTCACAAAAGAAAAGGTTTCCTTTTCCTCGTGTACTCTACTAGTTTAAAAATACATTTGACAAGTGACATTTAAATTACAATCCCCTTGAAAAAAAAAAAGTAATAATAAGTAACATGCTATTTCTATGCATCATGCTGCAGCCTCTAGCAATAAATGATTTATTTTTTATTTATTTTTTTTTTTGCAAAATACTCATGACAAGAATAATAATGTATTTAACAAGAAATAAATGAATAAACTTAAAACAATTTCACATTGAAATGGTTTTCAAGCTTTTAAAGGAATACTTTACACTCTTTAAATTTTTCACCACTTGTGCAGGGCTCTTGTCAGCTTTCACAGAAAATTATTGTCTCTTAGTTATGTGTTAGCATAAGCAGAATCAAAGGCTCCCTCATAACTGACTATGAGCGATGGCAGCATTTCTTCTCCTAAGTGTGATATGAGCCAGTATGCACCTCTGCTAAAGGCATCTGGGACTAAAAGACGAGTACACCAATCGCACATAAGCTAGCTTAGAAGGAGGCATTTTAGTGAAAGTCTGCTTTTTCTGGACAGCAGGTGACATGTTACAAATAATTCAGATTATCAGCAAAGATCCTTGAACCACAGTCTGAAAACTGGATGAGAAACACTCGAGGCTTTGCTAGTACACAAACTTACTTGCATAATTCAGGTATCAAAGGGTTTTACATCTATGGCTACCAGATTACAAAAATAAATGCAGAGGTTAACAAGTGTATATATATATATATACTATATACAGTACATACACACTATGAATTATATATAAATATATATATATATAAACACACAACCAAAACATTGTTTATAATGTTGTTTATTTCAGCAGGGAATCCATTTTTCACCTACTTTTTTTATATTTCACAGATTTGTTTTCTTTGCACTGGAAATTTATCACGCTTTACATGTTTCATTTCCTCTAAATGGGGTAAACAATTAAAGAGCATTTCCCTTTTTCTCTTAAGTCATATATTGTAAGTCGCACATTTAATCTATTGCCTGGATTCCAAGACTTTGCTTCATGAAATTTTTAACTCAAAACTGGGAAATGCATATAGCACCAGGCTTTTTTTTTTCCTGCACTCTGAATTAAACTGAATTCAAGCAATCTGAGTAATGGTGGCATTATTGCACAGTGTTAGGTTTTATTTATAGGAATCAAAAATAAATTTTGCTGCCTATGCAAATCTTAAGTGCAATATTATTTACTACAAAATGTTGTTTTCCCATACTAATTTTATAATTTACAATCTGTTGCTAATTATAAACAGCAGTCTAGTAAACCACTTCAGTCTTCAGGCTGTGGAGACTTTTTAAAATAGCAAATTTGCTGTCTGCTCTATACAGTTTAATTTTTGCCTATTCAAAGGCCAGTATAGGTCAACCTTAACTACACAGTACTTAAAATACAAATAGCAGTTGTATAATAAAAGAATATCTTTAAAATGTTTAACACCAAGTGACTAAAACATACATGAATAAAAACGGCTATGAAAATAAACTCAAGTGAATTATGGAACATGATAATATAATTCACAGACAACCAGAGCACCTTTGAATATTGTCCAGTTTTCATGTCTTGAAATGTTCACATGTTATAAATATGTGTATCAATTATATACGCATGTTTGGATACAGATCAGTAAGTAAACAAAAAGCTGCACTGAAAACAGAAACTTTTAAGTGTCCTTAATATTTTAGATGATGACTGCATTCTAGTTAGAAAGGAGCTTCTTTCACAGAAGGAGCATGTGCTTCGTTTCTATACCTTGTCTTGACTGAAAGGCCAGCTTGGTGAAGATATGCATATTTTTCAGTCTGTACTGTATATGGGTCTGCTGTGCACGTGTACTGTATACACATAAATACACATCAAGTGACAGTCCAAGCTGTCAAATATATAATAAACTAAACAATAATGGGAAGCTAAAGCAGGCCGCCTGATAACGATAAATCTATCCACAAAACACACAACTCAGTACATTATCTCATACAGGACACTTGCTATACTTTATTCATCCGTTGCTTAAACAGCAATTTTGTCATTTCGGAAAAAAAAAAAAAAAGAAAACTGACCCTACTTCCCTAATTGCTGCCTGCAATAAACTATATTTTAAGAAAGTCTGACAGATCAAACACTTGGGAGAAACAAAGTAAACTCATGGCAAATGTTTTTACTGAAAAATGCAGACACGCATTTGACTCTCTTGTTTTATTTCTGTGGTTGAAACAGAGCTGTGGATTATAGTCTCATCGAAGTCAGAGTGACTCATTTTTTTACTACAAATAGTTGTGGTAACTAAAAGGCATACCCCATCACCAGCTGATCCTATTTCCCCTGCCCTCCCCTCAGCTTCCGTTAAAAAAAAAAAAAGCTACTGCAGTGCTACAGTTTTGACAAGTATGTCTTAGTTCTGATCTGCAGCCTTAAAGGAATTGGCTGCAGGAAGCAAAACTTTCCCTTTTCACAATTAATCAAAGCCTTCCAACACTGAATACACAGACAAACATGGGGGGTGGGCAATGTGTAAGAGGGGGTCCAGTTTGAAGCAGAAACTGGCTGCCTGGGCAAACACAAAGAATGGCATTTTGACACTTTTTCCTGAACCTGTAGAAATGAAAGAAAAGGTACTACAGTAAACATTATGCTGTTACAAATATTCTTTTAGAAGAGAACCGGAGACGGGTTGCAGATTGAATAAATTAGTCTGACTCCTTTAAGCCCTCTGGTTATGATAAAGTGAACTGTAAACTTGATATCACAAGACAATCTGGGTTCACAGGAAAAAAAAAAAGTTCTCATAAGCATTTTTTTTCTTCTGTGGTTCTCAGTTCCCTTTTATTATTATTGTTATTTTGTTTTTGCACCAATGAGTTCTGCAGTAAATCAACATATATTATGATTCTTGACCTGAGAGAAAATCCAAAAATGAGCAGTATTATCAAGAGCTAAAGGATCACAGACACATCAGTTAAACAACATGTACAGTACTCAAAGTAATATGGCAGCATAAGGAACTGTCACCTCTATCTATATATATAGTTATGCATAGGCTAACTGCGCTTACACAGAATGATGGGGATTTTTTTCTCTAAAATAAAATCATTCACTTTCAAAATGGGTTAACAACAAAAGGATTCGTGATCAAGTGCATGTTAAATATCAGTTGCAATATGCACATAGGTAGCTGTGCTTTATCTTCAAAGCTCAGCGGCTGCACGAATTTGCTGTTTATGATCAATCAGACTGTTGACTACACAGTCAGTATTATGACTTTAAATAATCCTAACCAATAAAATAATTTATCATATTGCATGATACACTTTGGGTATATCTGTGTGTGTGTGAGTGCAAATCTATTGATAACAGTATCACACACAGAACCTATGCAAGGAAAATTATATATATATAAACTACCTAAATTTCAACTTGGAAATAGCCTTTACGTCTATTTATACAGTAAACATAAATGTGTAAATATGTGCATTATTTGTGTGATATTCTCAGGTATAAATGAAACCCAGTGAATGTTACATTGAAATTTCTGTCTGACTGCTATACACAAAATGTTCAACTTCAATTTTGTGAACCACAAATTTGAAAATTTGGACTTTTCCTCTTTGATTAGTTTCCCTTAACTCTAAAAATGGAGTAATTATGTAATACAGTTTTGCTACTAAAAATCATCTGTCTACTTCTAAGAGTGAGCATGTGTGTGTATACTGTTTATATACATATACATATATACATATACATATATATATATACATATATATATATATATATAGATATATATATATATATATATATATATATATATATATATATATATATATATATATATATATATATATATATATATATGTGTGTATATAGTGTATATCATCTACAGCTATCGGTTCTCTCCTCCTATTGTTTCCATCACAGGACTTAGGGAGTTCACATAGTGCATGTATGTAAGCGCACATTCACACACATTTATATATCCTGCATATACATACTTTGTAAGGCCAACATTCTGTTTAGCAATTCACAAGCTTAAAGCTGACTTTTCTTAAAACAACTAATTCACACAGTATAAAAGATTTTCGTAAGTGCAGTTGATTCCGGGACCATACTGTAAACTCAAGTCCATGGACATAAACAACAATGATTATTCTGTATGATTAATTGATGTTAAAAAAAGAAATGAGGAGTGGGAAGGATGTTCACTAAACACATTTGTGAGATTTGTGGATTGTTAGCCTTGTGCCCCAGACACACTACATTTAGGATAAGACACAAACACAAGGATGTACAGTATTGGTTATTTTTTCTTCACCCCTGTTCTCCTCATGGGAATTAGGCACTTTTATTTATGCACATGTATACATGATTTCTGTGGGAAGTTAAAAAGAAAAATCATCTTTGGTCTGTAAACACATTTTAGATTAAAACAGCTCTCCCTGTCTCCTCCTAGATGCCTCGGAGTAATTAAACCAGGGACCACATATCCAATCAGCATCTCGACATGCCTGGATGATGGCTTTGGAGTTAATCTGACTGGCACTTGTCTTGACCCGATACAAGTAATGGTCCATCTCTAAGCAGAACAGTTAATCTGAACTGCAGAGATACTTAACCTTGTTCTTCAAATTCCAGCATTTTGCTGCTATTTCAGTTTCAACTTGACATGATTAATTTGCCTCTCCAATCTCCTTTTCCTTTAAAACTGACAGACTAAAAAGCTGTCTGGCATCTTGGGTCTCCCTGTGCAGAGGTTATGACCCTTGGCTGCTAGTTTTCACTAACCCATATGTCACAGAGCTGTCCAGTGTCCCTGTCAGGAAAAGCTAAAGCTCTAGGCATTTAAAAACAGATTTCACTGGAGCTGATTCCACTTTTCCTATTCTTCAGATCATGCTCTTTTACAACATAAACATTCTTTCAGACATGATTGCTGGAGCAGATCTTCAATCATCCAGAACACATAATTTTTTGAAGGATTTACCTCCTATGTTACATAAAGAGGAAACTTCCTTTATCATATTATTTTCATTTCTTTTTCATTTTTTCTCTTTTTGCCATTTTTTTTTAATTACACGGCAACCAGGTTGAATAAGCATGTTGCTGGCAAGCAAACACGGGCTGAACTTGTGCAATGTAGTAATTACTGAAATTGGCATCTGCCACATATGGAGCTGGCTGGTAGTAGCAGGTGACATTTGCTACATTGGGGATGATGTTTTGTTCTGCCAGGACACGAATGGCTAGCATGGTGATAAGGTTAAGAGTCTGTCTTCTCTCGTGTCCCATCAGACAAACTGTGCTTTCATTCACAACCTCATGAAGGGTCATCAGATAGTCATACTTTCTGTCTTCCATTCCAACAAAATGGTTTTGCAAATAGGATTCCAGCTTCCTTTGCTGCTCTCCAATATCAGAGAAATCAATGAAAAACCTGGAGCACATATAGCGCTGGAGGGACTTGATTTCAGTCTCTGAGGCAGCCCTAAAACCCCTTACCAGAAGGTTGCAGTATTTAAGAAGCCCACCGCCGCGAATCTCTTCTGGGTTCCTGGTGGCGATGATCTTGTGACACAGGTGGTGGAGAGCAGCCTGGAAATCGCCATATACACTTTCGCCAATGATCGTGGGATGAAAGCTCTCTCGCATGGGGTTCTCAGAGTACTCATAGAAGAACAACAGGGAGTCCAACTTGATCTGGAACGAGTCCACACTGAACTCAAACTGTCTCCTCAGAGAGTCAACAAACTTCAGCTCCACATTTTTGCCACTATTGTTAGACAAGGAAATGAGGCTCCACCGGTCTGAATCATTGCAGACTTTCACCATTTTTTGCACATAGGCTTCCTTGTAATGGAAAAAAAAACATAAAAGTGTCCTTTTCATTATTGCACATTAAAATAACAGTAATTTGTTTCATTAGAACAGCTATTTTAACACATAAATACATCATTAAATGATTACATTAAGTTCATCCTCATTATATATTATATGCTATTATATTATTAATAGCAGTAGAAAAGTTTTATCTTTCCTGCTGGTCCTTCCTCAGCTAACTAAAAGGTAAAGTGCTATTGATCCCACACCATTATTACACTATGACTTCTACAAACACAACTATAAAGCACCTGAGCCACTGATAAATACATAATCAGTATTTTTGAAATATCCTATGAATTGCTTAATATACAAGGTTGACTGCTACAACTGAGACTTTAAGGGCTTAGGACTGCTCACCTATTAGTCACCTACTGCTAGGTAACACAAAGGCTTTGTTAAGATCTTGTTAGGCAGCAGTAACTAACAGATGCACTGCAGGTAGTCCCTATTGCAAAGGGTGCGTTCAAAGTCTTACTTGTACAAAAAAAAAGTGTTTGTTAAGGTCTTGTTACACATCGGCAGCTGAGTAATAGGTGCATTTAGGTAATGCCTAAGTGTTACCAGTTTTTTGTTAAAACTTTACATTTTTTAGTGCAGCCATTGTTATTGCTTTTATATCATCTTTTTGTGCACTGCCTTGACAAGCACAGACCAATCAACTGCCACTAATATTTTGGCAGCGAAAAGATTAACTCTTGTTTTGGAGTAAAGTTGGAGTTGTTCCCACTAATCATGCAAAAACTGAATTATATACAAAAGGCTCTCTCTTGCGCTCTCTATATATTTTAATGAGAAAGCAAATACTTTACTAGAAAACACCTAAAGAATCTGCAGATCTGTTATTGAGCTTGGTATAATTCATTTAACAGAACACAACCCTGTTTGGGTTACTTTTTGGAGAAGTTCCTGAAAAATGAAAGATAAGGTAAGGGTTGCAAAGCACTTAAGAGGAAGGCAAAGTAATGTCAGTGCAACATAAATTTCAGATTAAGGTTTCAAAACCAAGGCTCTAATGTTTGGGTGGGTGTGTGTGTGTGTGCGTTTGAGTGTGAGTGCACGTCTTAAATGATCCATGGTGCCTTCCATTAGCTTAGAACGACAATTAGTGTGGATCCCCTCAAAATGGGTTTACTCTAATCCTCTTACCAGAGGCTGCGATTTTCTGTAACTGCCTTAAATGAGCTGAATGTCGCTGTAAACCATTTCACCCTGATCAAATTGTGCTCTTGGTTGAACCCAGGTCACATTCAGACGGACTGACAGAGACATGCACTGACACTTATCTATCTATATAGCGCCTCCACCCTCTTCCCATTTCATACCTTTAAAGTTAAAGGTGTGATTTTCTCCTTATTTACTCCCTCCGGTAAGAAATCCAAAAGGCAGTCGAGCACAATATCCTTGACAGTCTGAAACTCGGCTTCGCCTTTGAGTTCGGCACAGAAGATCAGGTCCAGATCCTTGTAGCCCAAGCCGCTGTCCTCATGCAGGATGTGACTTGCAGCCGATCCGTTTAGACGCACGTCTCTCACGGTGATCCGCTTTTCTTCCAGTCTGCTTCGCACCACTTTGACGATCTGCCGGGGTTTCATTTCCAAAGTGGGGAAATTGCCTCTGCCGTGAATGGGAATTGTCTCAGTCAGTATCTTATCCAGACGCTGCACTTGTTCCCAGTTCAACACATTAAACTTTGGGTTGTCCGTGCCAGCGCTGTGCTCACCAGTGTTGGCATTTTCCTCATCGGCCATGATGAGCAAGTATTAAAATATACCAAGAGGAAAGCGACTTGCCGTGATGCTGACCCAGGTCTTAAAGCTTTAGACTGTAAATATGGCCAGAAAACAAAGTGCAGTTAAGTCTGCCAGCAGGGTTGCGCCGTAGCTTCAAGTGCACGTCTATTTATTTGAATGCACCATTTATTCTTCAGAGTCAGAGCAACTTAAAAATGCATTTCTCCATTTTATTAAACGTATTTGTTACAGCTCTGTAGTTAAAAGTGCCCTGTTGTAAGTTAGAAGTATGCTGCTGAGCGCTGCACCCTGCAATCCTCCTCATCAGCCGAGCCAGTCTCCAGAGCTTTAGCAGATCTGTGTATTAAAGTCTCTCTCTAGTTTATTATATACAGGGGGTTTCTCCAAGCAGTTCCGGCTCGGCACTGCCAGACAAGCCGAGGCACGCCCACTTCATTTGCATAGCTATTCGGATTTGCATGTGACATCCTCCTGGAGCGGGATGAGACTGCGGATTCCTTTGGAATTTCACGCTTTTCCTGCGCGCCAGCGTTTCGGAGTTATCGCAGGTTAAACGGCAAAACGGGGATATGCTTGTGGAGGGCAAATCGACGTCAGAAAGCCACGATTAGATGCACTTTAATCGTATATTTCTTTATTTATTTTTACCAAAAATGAGAGCGGTTGTTTCTTTTCTTAGCTGGCGAAAATGCCCTGAAATTCAAATATTCAATAAGTAAGTAAACAAGTAAATTGTACACGCTTCTGTTTAAGAATCAACTAAAAAGTTTACAAATGACTAGCTAAGTTATTTGATGCCATAATAATAATAATAATAATTATAATAATCACCAGTAGTAATATTGAATGAATTACAATTCAAGCATATTCTTGCTCCATACATTGTTATACTGTATATAGGTTTATAGGGTCATTATTATAACATGTACAAAATACATGTAATATTAAGGATATTTGATTATTAATTATAATTAATTAATCATTTTATTGATTATTAAAAATAATCTTTTGATTATTTTTTCAAAGCACCACATCTTAACAAACTTATTCCTAAAATATAGCAGTCCAGAATAACTGCTACCTAGGCTATAAAATATTTATATGACTAGCTCAAGATTAAATTTGTACCATCAATCCATGGTCCTTTCATAGCCACTGACCAATTCAAAAGCAAGTTAAATATCGACCGTAATTAATTAACATTCCACAATAGTACTAAAGGAGTTTGCATGTTCTCCCTGTGTTTGTGTGGAGTTTCCACCAGGTTTCTTAGCTTCACCCAAAAACTTGCAGATTGTCAGTCTGTATGTGTTTATCACTATTGTTTATATTACCCAAGGTGATTTATAACGTTTGAGTTGCAACTGTTTCAATTAGTTTTTTGTTTTTTTTCCAAATCGAACACAAGCAGGTGAAGTGACTTGCTCATGGCCACACAGTCTCAGTAGCAGGATGTGAACATACAGCTTCAGGTTTTGAGGGCGCTATGCCATCCTGATGAGTGAGCCTGATAAATGCATGCTTTGTCTGGAGATGGTTCCTGCCTTGCGCCAGTGCTGCAAGGAAAGGTTCTGGCTATCCACACTGAACTGTTTGTGATACGTAGCAATTGTTATTTAAAAATGACCACCTTCCAGAATTGGCTCCTACCTTGTGTCTAGTATTGCTGATATAAGCGGCAGGACCCACAACCCTGAGTGGGATGTTGAATAATGGGGAGAAAGATAGCTGTTCCATTAATTAATTTACTAATCTGGTTTTGTATATCGGAATTTGATTACAGCATGCACAAGAAATTTGCACTGAATGTGATGACAGTCAGCTATAGGAAATGTTCATACTGGAGTGAATAAAAATTGGTAAATCTCAACAATGACAATGTGTATTTTCTAAAAATTGCAAGATGCCTCCCACTGCAACACTGTGTTTCAGTGTCAACACTTTTATATAATAATAATGATAACAATAATATGCAGTGCCTCTTAAGTGAAGCACAAAGTTGGAATATGTACTTATAAAAATAATAACATCTGAGTGGCAACTCAAATACTTACCCAGTCACAATCTGTGTAGAGCTTCCAAGTTTCCCTGTGTCAGTGAGAGTTTTTCTTTAGATACTCCAATCCCACATCCCAAAGACATGTGTTTTAGGTTGATGAGCAGCTCTAAGTTGGCCTGGTGTGGGTATGTGTGTGAATGTGCCCTCCAATGGACTGGCACCACATCCAGGGCTAATTCTTGCCTTGCACCTGATGTTGCTAGTAAAGCCACCATGTTCCTGTAACCCTGAAATGGATTAGAAGGGTTCAGAAAATGAATGGATTGATAATAATTTTACTCGGAAGCATGAAGTTGCAGTGGTGAGGTCTGTTCCTTCCACAGCCCCTGGGTACTGGGCTTCATTGCCAAACCAGTCACTGTCTATGTGGTGTCTGCAAGCTCTTAACATGTCCTCTTGAGTTTTTCATGTTGTTCAGGTTCTTCCTCCATCCCAGAGTCATTTATGTGTTTGTTTTTCCTGCAACTGATTGATGCCTCATTAAGGGATGGTTCCTGCCATGGGAGATCTGCTGCCACTGTAGGCCCCAGCTCCCATTGATTCTTATGGAAATGATCAGGTTCAGGAAATTGCTGGTTTAACGGGTGATGCAAATAATAATGAACTTGGCAAGAACCTAATTTGCAGGTTTATCTAAGTAAAACACGCCATGTCATAGATGGCAATTGCTTCAAAATGGTCACTTTCGGAAGCAAATGAAAATGCAAAGCTGACAATAAATCCTTTACACAGTACTTTTCCTGTTGCAGCTGCTACCAGAGAAACAGACAGTAGAAGAAAGTGAAGTTTAAACTACAAAACAAACAGTGGAACTGCTCATAGGTTAAATGTCAACTGCTATATAAATATAAATATATGGTGGGCAGCACACAGACAGCGGTCTGGATGCTCCTTAAAGAAAAAGAGCTTTTGGTTTGTTTTCTTTTGCTTGTTTTTTACTGCACGGCTGATGGAAACCATCAGGTCCACAAAGCAACTCCATAAGTTTGGAGTTACCAAATGGCTAGTGAACTTTGACCCCTTCAGAATAAAAGGCCATTTCACCTGGCCTCTAAGTGAACTTAAGTTGACAGCAAGGATGATGACAATTTCACTAACGGTACAGGGGCACGACCTCTGTGCCTTGGAGAAGGAAGTGTCTTTCCATTTTAGAACTGGCTCAGCACAAGCTGTCAATGAAGGCTTGGTATCTACAAACACAATTGTGGTGGTGGGGTGAGTATTGAAGGGACATACCTGAACACTTGTTTTGTTTCTGCTATGACGCTTCATGGTTTAAGAAGAACATTCATGGAAGTTTTTGAGGCAACTTTTTGGGCTCTAGCAAACCAGAGAGCATGCTATATGATGGCATTTTATTTTATTTTATTACGATTTTATGAGAAGTGCTTACAAGGGATATATGTTGTGCCTCTAGTTTTGAAATTGAATTTTAGTTATTTCCTGTACATTTTATTTTATTATTTTTTAATCATTTATTTTGTATAATTATTTTTATTACAACATCTACTCACAATCATTTTCAAAGCCCTGTAGTGAATTTGAGAATTTCCAATGCTTTATATAACTTCCAAACTGACACACAGTGTTGAATGACTACTGAGAAGTGTCCAGAATCAAAATCAAAATGTTTCAATTAAGATCAGATTTTTTTATTCGTCACATGCAGATTGGTACAATAAAAGTCTGCTTCTAGCATTTGGAAAAACCCTGCCTCCAGTGCCAGCAAGTACATAGAAGTGGCATAAGGCCAGCTGGTCACATATGCCAAGTAGAGTTTTGGTGAAAAAGGCAGAACTTCAGCAAAACTGGAACTGAATCCTGTCATAGGTAAAAGAAGCATTGACAAAAAACAACGTTAATCCATCCACCCATCTGTTTGACTTTTCCACTCCTAATTATTCCAGAATTGTTCAAATTCCAGTATTCTTCACTAGGAAAAAACAATTTCTTAGTAAAACTGTAGCAGGTTTTCCAGTTAAAGTATATATATCCTGTTCGGAAAAAAATATTGCAGACTGCATCAAAGATGCTAAATTTGTGTTTATCAGATTAGATAACTGGCATCGTCTTTAAAAGTTTTAAACAACATCTTAAATCTTAGATGTCTTATGGTAGAAAGAATTGCTTCCACGCGTGTGCATAAACCTCAAGAATTTCACTAATGGTAGTAAAAGTGTCTCCGGCTGTTGCTTATTCATTCCCTAGTCATCTTGGGTCTGTAAAGGATTAATTTGCAGAATCTTACTAAAATAAAACACTCATCGTTCTAGCTGTTGGAGTGTATAATGTCTCAATTCAATGAGTAATTGAGAATTTTAAAATGAAGAAGTCCTCAATTATTGGCTTCACTTGGGCGAGTCAAATGAAAAGTCTCTAATCGGGCAGTAAAGGTCAACAAAGGGAAGCAGGCTGAGGAAACACACCATCTTCAGTATGTCTGCATGACAAATATGTCAGATGTAATGTCTTATGCAATGCAACTGTTCCATGGAATTGATTTCATATGCAAAAAACATACAGTGGACAAGTCATTGCTACCCTATAGTGGTGTAAAATTATGCATGGCAGGCAGTGTGGCCTTTATCTCACCGTGTGCCCTACCTCTTCTAGAACTGTATAAAATGCAGGTAGAAAGTATCTTGATCCCATAAGTTGAGTTGCAAAATTCATGAATTTTGCACTATTTTCTTTCAGCACAAATCTGCCATCCTGGGTTGCATTCACTGTCTATGTAGAGATGGTAATTTCTCCCTGTGTCTGTTTGGCTTTTCCCTCCAACTGCTGTTGTTTTCAAACCAAATCCCCAAAGACTTGTGTTACATTGACTAGCAACTATAAATGGGCTCCAGTGTGACTGAGTGTGGCAATTTGCATGAGTGGGCTCTGGGATGGAGAGGCACCCTGCACTGTAAAATCATCAGTTTTACCTCTTCTAGTGTTAAAGTAACCTTAAAGTTAAGTATTTTTCTAAGTACACAGCACTATTTTAACAGTGGAGAGTTTGGTGTATGTCGTGACCTGGACCAGCAGGGGGCATTGCAACATCCCAGATCCCAGACACAACCACCAGGACACAAGCCACAGTATAATAAAAAGGTTTATTTGTATAAACACCTTTCAAACAGGATTCAACTGTGGTATAAACACAACACAATTTTTTTTCTCTATCTCTTTCCTCTCCTCCACACCTGCAAAGTGAGCTTTGTCCATCCTTAACACACCCAACTCCAACTCCAACTCCCTGGATGAGGTAGAGTGGCTTCTTTAATCTTGGACCCGAGTGTACTTCTGGTGCTAGGGCATAGCCTATTGGACACAAATGGTTTAAATGGAAGCCCCAAAAAGTAGGAATCATGGATCCCTGCAAGACCTCCTAGTGGCACCCACAGAACCTGACAAGACTGCCCCATTGGACTACAGTACCCAGCATGCCTTACACTTGTCCAAAAAGGTAGTGTCGCCCAGGCATGCTGCCACCTAGCATACCGCTGGAGCATGTAGTCCTGACAGGTTGTCTCTCCCTTTCCTTGACTCTCACTGGACTCCCAGCCAGGTATTGTTCCTCAGTCCAACCCTGCTGGTATGCCAGTATGCTCACTTCTGTACTGTCATCTTCTACCTTCCCACCAGGGAAGGGAAGGGATTCCATCCTGGCAGGGACATCAGTGCCTGTATGCCGTCCATTACAATGTAAAATATTGTGCCCAATGCTGCCTAGATAGGCTCCAGATGTACTGTATGTGACCCTCATTTGGATCACATGGATTTGAGAATGTATGTTCTGTATGCTTTTCAAGTCTAATTAATCAGAGGCAGTGAACTGTTCCTTAATAAAAAGAAAAAGCAGAAAATAAGGTAATTCTATTAATGACTTATGCCTACAATATTTCACTGAAAGAATTCTTCTCTATCTGCCTAAAAATGTACTTTATTGAACACATTTCTGTAATGAACACTAGTTCAAGGTGCTCTTCATGCTCAAAGCTAAGGTATAGTATTTTATTTTTTGATATATTTAGCTTTGAAGCACAGGCAGGTTAAATAAGTGTCCCGGGGCTACACTGTCAGTTCAAGTTGGGGAATTGGAAGTTCAGCATCTTAACTGCTAGGCCACACTTGGTTTAACAATTGTAACCTCAGGGGTCTGTGCAGCCACCTTTGAGAAACCCACCTGAATCTGTTTGCTCCACAGCTTGGGCACTGAGTTCAATGCATTCCTTAGTATGAAGAGCACCAGGCTAACCATCACCCCCCACAAAGAGTCACACTTCCTGAAAACCCAAATAAAATATTGAATCTTTAAATCTTTAGGAGGTTGTTGGTTATATGTACTCTTGCAGGAAGCTAAGGGTTAAAATTATTAAAAAAAAATATTTTTCATAGTAGCAGCAGTACAGTAATGGTGAATAGTAAAGATGAGTTGATAAGAGACTCTGCGCATGTCAGGGGGACCTGCTGTACATGCACGTTATTGGATGTGACTCACTATATTAAGCAAGTGCTTTTCAAGTTCAGTTGAGGGTTGATAAAGTCCGCTCCACCCAATACATTGTAAATTGGCAGGGGCTTAATCAGTACTGTCAAGAGTCAAAACCAGAACTTTCCACAGGCCTACAAGGCTGGATATCGTGCAGTGTTAAACAGATACTGGTAACAGTGAAGCAGCTTACCAAAAACAACACTGAAAAGCACGGACTCAACCTTATGTGTCTATTTCTTTCTGCTTCCTCCACGCTCTGTATGAGTAGAATCTGTTGGAAATTTTTTTCTGATGGATGTTGCACAGGAGGCTGATGTCCATATTCTTCACAGCAGATTCATGCAGTCACACACCAGGCAATCACATTACTTTATGTCTGTCAATATTATATACTATACACACTTACAAAGTGTTTAGAAAATCATTATACCTGTTTTATTACTTTTGTTCTTAGGAAACTGCATTATGTGATACATTTTCATAAAAATGTAAGGCCAGGAAGGCATCTAACCTTTTATTATTTCCTTTTCATAACAGCCATCATATAATTTGTAATGTGCTTTATAATTATACGACTTTAAAAACCTATGCATGAAATAACAAATATTTGGGTAACATTGAAGCAAATGCAACGGCACAGTTATTATAGCTTCTGCTTCTTCACTAGGGATTTGAGTTCAGTTACAACAAAATATTGGCCAGTTCAATCTCCAACCCAAACACAAACAGTTTAGGTCATGCAGGAGTTCCATTCTCTACGTAGCTCAGGTCCAAAATGACGCATCTCTGTCTTTTTATGGTGTCCAGAGCAAGTAGGGGCGGTGTCTTCTCGGGGGATCGTGGGTGTGGTTAAATGCCCTCCCTGGGTGCAGTGACTCATCTGAGCTGCAGGTGGGCCGAGAACAGACAGTGACAGTGTCTCCTCTCAGTTTGGGGTGGTATTGCTTACCTTCATCGAGCCATGAAGGCAATCTCCAGGCACGCATCTGAGGCAATGCCCTTCTCAGACTCACATTATGAAATTCAGGGTTACATCCTTAAATTCCAATAAGACAGAAACCAACCCTATCTGGGATACCTGTGCATTGCAAGGCCAGGTTTGGCATACGCATGGCCAGTTAAAATCGACCAGTTAGCCTAACAAACACTTGGGTACTGCAGTGGGAGACTGGAACAAGGAGAACAAGCAAAGTCTATGCAATTTAAAACCCAGGCAGCTGTATACATGAGGCAGCAACACTAACCACTGCACCACTTTGCCTTCCTGGAAAGCAACCAGCATATACAGTAAATACTATTAATGGAAACAAATCAATGGGTAGCTTACTTTGTGACTTTGTGTGTCACTTGATTCACCTCTGCTGTGATTGTAGAAATATTTGTGTTGTGCACTAGTGCAAATTTCAGGCACTTTGTCTTTGTATTCTCCATGGAAGGTGGTATAAAAATTTGAAATTTTTTTTTTTTTTTCAGGGAGTCAGTTATTTTTAGGGATATCAATTTGTCTAATTATGATTTAAAGGTTAAACTGTATAATACTAAATCAAATCCTCCATATGGCAGAGATAGAGATTTATTCACCCATGTAAGGCAGATGGACATTGTCCAAGGCCACATTGTGCATTTTAATCAGCTGATCGTCATTTTTAAAATACCACATAAAATAAACTTGATCTTGAACTTAAACTTAAAAGTGTTTTGAAGAAGTAATTATTTGAATGGTGTCAAGTATTCTTCATTAAAAGACAGTATCAAATCTCTGCCGGCTCTGTTTTATCATTCAATGGAGTATTAAATGCTTCAACAGTTCCATCTGCAGGCGGAGTGCAATATTTTTCATCATCAAGGCTTTTTCTTGATATTCTCAGAAGGAAAGTCTTGACAACTTTTAGAGTCTAACAGCTTGAAAAGAATGTAACCTAGATTCGCATTCTTTTTCTTTACAATATAATGTTTTAGTCAATCTACTAGATACAGAATAAATCTAGAAAGCCTTTCTTGGAAGTTTTTTTTTTTCCTTAAACATATATGTTTTTTTTTAACTGCACAAATGAACAGTAGTGATAAGAAACTTGGAAAAGCTCATTTATCCATCCATCCATTTTCCAACCCGCTGAATCCGAACACAGGGTCACGGGGGTCTGCTGGAGCCAATCCCAGCCAACACAGGGCACAAGGCAGGAACCAATCCTGGGCAGGGAGCCAACCCACCGCAGAAGCTCATTTATATTTCAGCAATCTGTTTCGGAAACTAAAGACACTTCCAACTCCGATGTAATGTAAACTTCGCTGTTTGTTTTTCTTTTTTTATTGCTTGTAAAAAGCAAGCAAATAATCTGAATTTCCTTTCACCTTATCTGAACTCTAGGTAATGAAAGCGATTATTGTATTCTACGTATCTGGAGTTTATCAGCAATGATTTATGGCATATTAGCTCTAATAGAAGGAAAATTCTTCGTATAAAAATGAATAGTTTTATGAAAGAGTGTTGAATCATAATTTTGAACTCTTTACACCCCTTTCAATAAAATTCTAACTCACTGTGATAAGTGTGTCATGTAATGTTCTGACTTTCGCTACTTTAAAGTAAACCAATATGTCCAAGCTTGTCTAAGTATGTCAGCAGTATTTATAGAATGAACTTATTCAGGCATTCGCTAAATGTCACAACACCCTCAGCATACTTAATACTGCTTTAGGTTATGTCTGTGAGCAGTACTCATTTAAGGTTAACTAGTCTAGATAAAAGTGTGCTTTGACTGTTATTAACCAATCAGTCATTTGGGATGTGCCTTTTATGGTTGTTCCAAACAATAATAATTACCCATCCACTCATTTTCATACTCATTATTCCAGTATGGGGCTGCATTGTGCCTCTCCTTCTAAAATGGAGTGCAAAGCAAACCACTAAACACTGGACAGGATGCCAGTTCTTCACAGGGAACACTTGTGTTCACACCAACAATAGCTCAGAGCAGGACATCCATTAGCATAATGTGTATCTGTGTATGTATGTGTATGTTTATAATGTGGATGTTGGAGACAACATGACAACAGTCATTCATCCATTGTCTGTACCCTTTCTGTCCAGTTCAGGATAGTCAGTGGTCCCCGCATTATCAGGTGCAAAGCAGGAACGAAATGCAGGTGAGTGCCAATTTATCACAGGGCATACTTAAAAACAAAACTTATACTCAAGCAGTCACTTCATGCCAGTTTAGCCTCAGCTGCACATGTGTGTAGGATGTGGGATAAAAACTGGATCACCTGCACATAGGCTTGAGACTTAAACCCTCTTGGCATGAGTGTGAGTGCTGAGTACAAATAGTAACCTCACAATAAACTGTAAACTCAAAAAGAATTATGGCATATAAGTCAACCACCAATATTTAATCATTACAATTGTGTTATTATTTTTTACAATGACTATTTTCTAGCCTGCTTCTCCAGGATTGGGGTAGCTGGTGCCTATAGCAGCAGTCCTAGGCACAAGGTAGGGAACAACTCTGGAACAGACACCTGTGCATTGCAGTGCACCCTCATAATGAGCTGATTTAAAGTGCAGAATCAGCCTTACCTGCACATCTTTGGGAAACAAAATCTTATATAATACGCTACCATGGCTGTCTGTTTGTCTGTCCAGGATTTTAAATCACGTGTAGCTCGCAAACCATTTGACCTATTGACCTGTAATTTGGCACAGATATACTACGTGACCCCTCTACTATCTGCTTTCAGGGTGATGATTTTTATTACTCTTTTTATTTTTATTGTATTTTATAATACCGCGCAGTGCATGCGTCCAGGCGCCGTTCTCATCCCTACCACCTTTGCCATCACTTCCCCTCTTCCTCCTCTTCATAAATTTTAAATATCTTAAATAATTCTTGAAGCAGATTGAAGACTTAAGTGCCAGCTTAAGTGAAAAATTAAGAAAAACGTACTAAGTAATTGCAACACAAACGCTGACCAGTTTTAACGCGAAAAGATGCCGATGGAAAAAGAGAAAAAGCGGGCCGCTAGAGTGGAGAAAACAGGAGCTGCTCACGAAGCTCAAAGCACATCAACCTCAGAGCAAACAAAGTCAAGTGTATTCACTGCGTTATCATGCAGTCTGCCATTACTGGTGTTATGTATTTTGAAATACTTTAAGGTGTTACCAAAAGACTTATGGCAACACAGGGATGAGCACTGCTTCTTCACTCCATGGATATGTGTATCCCTTTTCTTTGGGTACAGTGGTCTAGCGGGGAATGGTGTATAAGTGGCCTGTGACAAAGTTTTATCCAGGACTGGTTCCTACCTAGCTCTTAATGCCAAAGGTTGCTCATGTCTGGAAGAAAGAGTGTAGAAAGAGAGATATCAATAAAAACCAGAAAGTGGATACAAGACAGAGAAGCTATTGTTTATAAGAGACCATAAATAGGAAGAAATACATTTTTAATTTTAGAAGTCTGCCTTGAAACTCCTGAGAGAAATTAAACAGATGGATAGATGCCATTTCATTATTCAAGAGTTGAAATAAAACAGCATCTTCTTGACCATTCCCTTTACATTAATAGTTCTGCTTATCACTGTGTCACTTTTATAATAATGAATAAATATTTATTCAACATTGTTCAAAAGCAGAAGTCGTGCTGACTGCACAGTTGTTTTTAATATCAGATTTAGGAGACAGAACAAAGCTGGGGAATGTAAGCGAAAGTCGTAACTAGTAGAGCAGGAATCTAATAAACTTAGTCCAGGACATAAGACAAAAAAAAACATATGAAAGAATCATTAAAGCGAGACCAGTGAAAGCCAGAATAATACATTTAATTGGGTCAAAACGAGAGATGTAAATCATATTTTGGAACAAAAACTATTTCGAAACTAAGAAGCCTTTCAAAGAACAAATAGTGTTCTGAGTCTTTTTACTTGAAACTGAACTTGGACAACCAGAAGGTGTATGACACTGACCTTTATACCTTTGACCTGGTAATGTCATGTTGCTACACACTTTTAGTTAAGCTTACCTGACAATGGCATAGCAACTATGAACAAAAAAGATTCCAAAATGGATGAGATATTATTATTAAATACCGGGGCCTCAAAAACCCACAAAACATTTACCACCTGCTCAGTCTAATTCAGGATCACAGTGTGGTGGAGGTTGAGGCCTATCCTAGCAGAAATAGCCACAATGCAAAAAACAGCCATGGTAGTACACCTGTCCACGACAAAGTTCACTCACACATACATTCACTTAAAATAATAATTAATTCATTACATGTATATATCACTATTCTAACCACTCAAAGTGCTTTACATGGACAATGGGAAACCACTTCAAGCACTTATTATGTGTAGCATCCACTCGATGATGACTGGTTGACAGCAGCCATTTTTGCACTTGTACACTCACCACACATTAGCTGTTTGGTAGTAAAGGGTGAGAAAGATTAGAGACAGGGGGTGATATGGGGGCCAGAAACATCAGGCCGTGGTGGTCAATTTAGCCAGGACACCAGGAACACCACACTCTTTTCAATAAATGCCCAGGGATCTTTTATGCCCAAAGAGACTACCATTCACACAGCAGCTAGTTTAGAATCACAGGTCTACGTGAACTCAAAAATCAGCTCAAAAGCACAGGACCAGGAGATGAAAGACAGATCTTATTGATATAATGGGCAGGGTCAAAACCAAAAGTCAAATTGCCAAAATACTAAAGCCTGAAAAACTAACCATAAATCAATGTGGAAGCCAGCATGCAAAAAGAGAAAGCTCTGAATCAAGTTGCACTTGAGTCTTTATAATAATTATCCAGAAAACTTGACATGGAGGCTATTGGGCATTAAATTTGTGCATGGCAAAAAAGGTCACGAGTCAGTGTTAAAGAGGACAAGACAAAGTTAAGGTTTGGGGTGACAACATGACACCGTATATTGTAAAAGCAAAAATAAATAAATAAATAAATAAAAGCTTTACAGCAAAATAACGTCTCTAAGGAATGCGAGTCTCAAATTAGACTATACAAGATGGCAACACTTCTGGTTAAGTACAGGCCAGGCAGGAAAAGGCGGGTTCAAGTTTACGAACAACGGAAGTGACATCAAAGGCAGTGAGGTTGTCAGTCCTCTGGTCTGTGGAGGAAGGAAGAGAACAGGTGTTATAACACAGCACCACACTGTGAATCGGATGAGGAAATACCACCACCAGAGCCTTTAAGCTATCCCTACGGCACATGTGTGTGACATCCAACAGTCACAAAGCACCTGAGGTAATGTGGGACAGCTGAGGTGACAGTGAACAGGAACCAAAACAAAGTACAAAATGGTAGAGTGGTGACTTAAAAAAAAAAAAGGTTAAAAAATTGCAATATATGGCAAAAAAGTGAATATTACAAAGTCAAGGGGTCCAAAACTGAGATATACGGTGTGGTCATATGGAGGAATATTTCGGACAAAATGAAATAAATAAATAAATGCGTAAATAAATAAACGTACTGTGAAATGTGAGCATAAATAAATAAATGTGTCATGAAATGAGAGCCTTAATAAATAAATATGTCATGAAATGAGAGCATAAATAAATAAATGTGTCACGAAATATGTTTTTTGTTGCTTATTTATTTATTTCATTTTGTCCGTAACATTCCTGCAAACGGTCATGAATACGACTTGAAATAAAACTGTCACTTTCACTCGTCAAAGTTGAGAGGTTGGGCTCTAACACGCCCTCTAGTTACTGATTGGTGAATCGATAGCACAAGAATTAATTAGAAAAATGCTTACTACTGCCGATGAAATGGATTCTGCCGAAGATATTACGTATTTCAGAGAGAGAATTGAAGATTTATCTGAAGAAATTACAATGTTTTTTACAATGGCCCTTTTAGACTCCGATATAGATGAAACTGTTTTTGAAATTATTGAAGAACAGGTGGAACGGACTCTACTACACTCCAGTTCAGGTGATGCAGTTCCCGGCTCTGGACGTCCATCCTTTGACATTCCAGCTGAGTCAATAGAACACCTTCTGTTATGCGGTTTAAAAGTACGACAGATTGCAGATCTATATGGTGTATCGGAGAAGACAATCACAAGGCTAATGAGCCAGTTTGATATACGGTAAGCTGCAACGGCTGTATTAGTGCAGGTACTTTGACATGGAATGCCCAAAGCAGCTCCAACTAATATTTTGAACTGAACAACTTTACCACTGATCAGAGCTGTAGAGTTGTTTGAAAAAGTAGCTGCGAATATGCAACTGACTTTATACTCGTAAAACAAGGGTCAAATACTCAGTTCTAAAAGGGCCGCCAACATTGTAATTTCTTCCAATAAATCCTTAATTCTCTCTGAAATACGTAATATCTTCGGCAGAATCCATTTCATCGGCAGTAGTAAGCATTTTTCTAATTAATTCTTGTCCTATCGATTCACCAATCAGTAACTAGAGGGCGTGTTAGAGCCCACCCTCTCAACTTTGACGAGTGAAAGTGACAGTTTTATTTCAAGTCGTATTTCATGACGGTTTGCAGGAATGTTACGGACAAAATGAAATAAATAGCAAAAACATATTTCGTGACACATTTATTTATTTATGCTCTCATTTCATGACATATTTATTTATTAAGGCTCTCATTTCATGACACATTTATTTATTTATGCTTACATTTCACAGTACTTTTATTTATTTACGCATTTATTTATTTATTTCATTTTGTCCGAAATATTCCTCCATATGGTCGGGCGGTGGAAGGACAGACTGGAATCAGTCAAAAGTTTGGGATGTCAACCGGGCCATCCCTTTTATTCATTGCCAGACAAAATGAACAAATTAAAAGAAAAGAAAAAACGTACAAATGTGCTACTTCCTGGTCAGTTGTTCCTCTTTCTAATGTTGTGCTCTGTTCTGTGGCTTATTTGGGTCTTCCAGCAAAAATCACCTCTCTTTAGGCTGCGCATCTTTTATGGCAAAACTTCTGGAAGGGGTGGGGCTAAGTGCCCCTACTGGGTGGTGTCTTGGAGCTGTGAGGGAAGAAGAGGAACAGAACAAAGTCAGCGGTAGTCCCACTCCCCTCTCGTCTTGGCGGGTTATTACAAAACTTTCCCCAGCACTTGGAGGAGTCTTCCAACAACCATGCATGACAATAGCAATCACTAATTAACCTAACCTGTGCCTCTTTGGGAATGTGGGAGGAAAATCCATGCAACACATGGGCAGAAATTGCAAACTTTACAGAGACAGCAACTGCCATGGAAGTCAAAACCTCAATGGTGGATTTATGAGGCAACAACATTATAAAATCACCATGAGACTTGTTATAAAATGAAGATATTACATTTGGTATAGGACTTTATTCAAGGTGCCTTCCAATATTTTGCTTACATTCATTGATTTCATCATGAGTCAGTGAGGACATTTGAATCAGCCATTTGGTTTAAGGTCTAATTTCTTGGTTCTTTTCCATATTGCCTGCTTACAATTATAATATATGTACTGCATATTGCATTGTCAATGTCAATGTCAATTTTATTTATATAGCAAATTTAAAACAACATAGGAATGCTGTGGCCGAAGTGCTTTACAATAATAGAATAAAAGAAAAACATACAATTAACATGAATAACATAAATAGAAATAAAATAAATGAACATAAATAAAATAAATAATAAACAGAAGTAAAGCTACATAATCACAATGAGGAAACCATCAGTATTACTGAAGGTCACGGAATGCAAGTGAATAGAAATTAGTCTTGTTTTGAACAGTTCAATTGTAGACAACTCCTTTATATAATGAGGTAAAGAGTTTCACAGGTGAGGAGCAGCAGCTGTAAAAGTTCTGCCTCCCTTAGTTTTACACTTGGTACGAGGGACAACAAGAGGCAACTGACCAGGGGCCTCATGCATAACGCCGTGCGTAGAATTTGCACTATAACATGATGTAAGCACAAAAGCCGAAATGTGCTTAAGCACAGAAAATTCCAGATGCAGGAATCTGTGCGTACTCCAACTTCCATGTTCTTCCACTCCATAAATCCCGATCAGCATAAAACTAACGCACGTGCACGCGCCTTCTGTCCCGCCCCGTCTCCTCCCAGAATTACGCCTCTTTGAATATGAAAATAAATATAAATAGACCTTAAGCTCAGCGTTCTTTTAAATAGGCAATGGCAAAAGCAAGAGGGAAAATATAAGAATTTCAGCAAATACCAAGGGAAGGCAAAGAAAAACGTACTATTTGTTGGTTTATACGGTGGTATAATCAACAAAAGGAAGTTGATCGAGTGACATAGCGTGTTGGAGAAACAAGCTCAAGTTCACAAAGTCGCACAGTGCTCAACATAAAAAAGAAGTTGTTACATATCAAAGTAGCCGTGAAAAGGCGAGACTTAGCCCACCGTCTGAGTGTCATATGGAAGCTTATTAGGGTACAGTGAGAAACAAAGGCACAGAGTAGGAAAAAAGCACCAAATGTTAACTTCAATCTTGAAATATCTACTTTAATCACATAGTTTATTTTGTCATTAAAGTAGAACATAAACTTCATCTTAAAATCATTTAATTTACTAGTTTCTCAAATCCCACCGTAACTAAAGTAGGCTGTTAAATGATTTGTTTTGTATTTGATCTTCAACATGCTCTATGAGTGTGAATCACTATGTATTTCCGTTCTTTCTCTTTCTCTGACAGGACACAGAATCCATTACATTTGTGATATTACAGCTCTCTGAATAATTTAAATACTGAGATGTATACGTGATATCTTTTTCATGATGATAGGAGTTAAAGCATGTTATTAAACAGGGAAACACGGTGCGTGATTGTATGCGACCTTCGATGAAATTATTGTAGCAGTACTGTCTCTTTCAAACATACTAATCTCCAATTCCTGTCCTTACTTTTCTTTCTCCAAATACCCAATCGGCACACAATCAGCTCTGTAATAGACGTTAAGCCATCTGTAAGCTGTAATATCTTCATAGTACGTGTTTAATTATTCTATCCATCTATCCTTCCAGTGTTGTGCCATCCTCAGCAAATATACAGCACAAAGCAGGAACAATCCATGAACTAGCTAGTGCTCCGGCACCATGTCCTCACACGTTTAATTATTAACAATACAGATTATTTAAATGAAGATAAAGTTGTATCTGTATAATATAATCAACATGTTTTGCTGCATTTCATCTTAAAAATGATATTGTCATCATATGTAAATACATGCTTTATAAAGTGGCACAGGTTGTGTAATATAATAACTGTATCACAAGTTTACAGTGAGGTAATTGTACTTATAAGTACAAACAGTTCTACAAGGAGCACTTGATTGAGTACTTTTATAGTTCTTGGGATGAAACTGTGTCTGAACCGCGAGATCCATACAGGAAAGGCTTTGAAAGTTTTACCGTGGCTGAGGCAGAGTGGGCTTGATACTGTATACCGATAATTCTCTTTCCGATCAGCTGCTGCTGTGATTCCCCACTCAGATACAGTGATATAAATACTCTGAGTGGTGCAATGAGAGTAATATGGAAAAAGATGATCCGTTGTGGCAGCCCTTAACGAGAGCAGCTGAAAGAAGGGGAAAAAAAGGTGCAGTGAGAGTTACAACGCTAAAGCAGTTATGGTATTTGGAATATTATGGCTATTCCCTGGACCATTATATTGTTACAGGTTAATTACAATCAGATGTATTACACTGATAAACAATATGCGGTTAGTTTCAGTGTATTTATAAAGCCGCGTCAGGAATGTGGTGTTAAGAAATAAAGAGTAACCACACAGGAACAGTAGCACTGCTTTGATTTTAAAATCAATTCAAAAACTGACAGGCAGCCAGTGTAAAGAAGCTAATATTGGAGAAACAGAATCAAACTTTCTTGCCCCAACCAGAAAGTGAGCGTCAGTATTCTGGACCAACTGTAACCTACGTGTCAGGGATTTACTAATCCCAGAATACAGTGAGTTGCAGTAATCAAGGCGAGAAAAGATAAAAGCTTTCCCGGGATCCCTAAAAGATATAAAAGGCTTCATCTTACCTAATAGATGAAGCTGGAAAAAGCACCTCTTGACTACAGAATTAACCTCTTTCTCAAAAGAGAGGATACTGTCAAAGATAACACCAAGATTGTGGACTTGAGGTTTGCAAAAGACAGAGAAAGAGCCGAGAAGTCCAAGACCAATTTGGGCTTTAGCTGATGGACCCACTATAAGCACCTCTGTTTTATTTTGATTCAGATCAAGAAAATTATTAGCTATCCAGGATAGTTCAGAAAGACAGTTGTGCAGTTGATTTTGTGCAGAGTTGAATACAGGAATATAAACCTGTGTATCATCAGCATAGCAGTGAAAAGAAATGTTAAATTTCCTAAAAATAGCTCCAATAGGGTGAAGATAGAGACCAAAATAGGACCCAAAATGGATCCCTGAGGAACACCACATTTAAGAGGAGCAGTAGACAAAAAAAGAGGAATTTAAAGTCACTGAAAAGTGTCTACCAGTTAGATATGACCTGAACCAGTTAAGAGCAGCTCCTTTAAGCCCAACAAGATGTTCAAGCCACAACAGCAATATCTCATGGTCAATAGTGTTAAAGGCAGCAGAAAGGTCCAGGAGGGCAAGGACTGCAGCGCCACCTGAGTCAGTAATAATAGAGATGTCATTGAATACTTTAAGGAGGGCCGTCTCATCACTATGATAATGCCTAAAGCCAGATTGGTAGATCTCAAATAAATTATTAGAGTTAAGATGATCAACCAATTGATTATAAATAATTCTAATATTTTAGTCAGAAATGGCAGTTGGGAAATCGGGCGAAAATTGGCTAAAACTCCAGGATCTAATTCTGCCTTTTTTAGACAGGGATGTACCGCAACATGTTTAAAAAATGAGGGCACAACTCCCTCACTAATAGAACCATTGATAATGGCTAGTAAAGATGGACCCAAAACATCAAAGGCTTCCACTACGAGGCGTAGTGGTACAATATCAGGAGGACTGAGAGTTGGTTTAAGGGTGTCAATAGTTCTTTTTAGCTGTGGAAGTGAGACAGGATCAAAAGATTCCAAGACAATACCATGATTAACAGTAGGAAGTTCATAGCCAGTTGGAACAATACCACAGTGAATTTTATCAATTTTACTGGCAAAGAATGAACGAAACTGCTCACATGAAAGAACAGTGCTATTTAATCCCATCACAGAATGAGGGTGAATGGCCACATTAATTGAACTAAATAAGACCCTAGGATTCTTAGAATGACGGGATACTAAATCAGAGAAGAAATCGTGTTTAGCTTTCTTAACTGCAAGCTGGAAGTTGAATAGAGAAGTCCTAAAAATCTGATTAGAAACAATCAGTCCATCTTTTTTCCAACGCTGTTCCGCAGTTCGACAGCTGTGGTGCAGCGATCGTGTATTTTCAGTTTGCCAGGGAGCAGGTCTCCCCTTATTACAGCGTTTCTTGAGCAGGGCAATTGAGTCTAAAACCGTTTTACAAGAAGAACTAAATTCTATGACAGAATCATCGATACCATCATATAGGACATGCGCATCAAGAATATGGTTTTAAAATTGGATATAACAGAAGAATTTAAAAAGCGAGAGCAGCATGGAGCACAATTAGTAGTAGGGACATCTACGGTAATATTCAAATCCATCATTATAGAAAAGTGATCAATAAAAGAAACATTGCGTAAATCAATATCATTAACTGAAATATCACATGTAAGAATGAGATCAAGGGTGTGACCGAGAGAGTAAGCTGGTGTATTAATACGCTGGATAAAATCAAATAGTGATAAAAAGTCATTAATCAAAGGTTTCGAATGACAACAAACGTGAATGTTAAAATCAGAAACAATAAATACTTTGTCATGGGAGAGGGTGATATCAGCCAGGAGATCAGAGAATTCAGAAATGAAGATATCATTAATTACAGGAGGTCTATAAACCACAGCAAGCAACAAAGAAGGGGAGCTGCACACTTCAAAAAGTTGCAGTTCGAAGCTACTAAACGGACCCTTTGTAAGGCTCCAACACAAGAACATACTTTTAAAAACAGTGGCAATGCCCCATGCCCCCACGACGAGTCAGCCGAGGAGAGTTTAAAAATGAATAACCTGAATGTATCAAGTCAGTAAATCTTGAAGGGTCACCATTTACAATCCAGGTCTCAGTGATGAAAAAGAAATCCAGATTATTTGAGATAATAAAGTCTTGCAGAATAAAAGTTTTATTAGACACTGATCTCACATTCAAGAGAGCAGCCTTGATAGAAGTAGAAGAGCTCGCTGCGAGATGAGCACGGGTGAGCATGTGAAGATTAGCAGCGTTTACTATCCGAGAGCAAACTGAGGAAGAGTGATGCCGCCTTGAAATGGAGAAATTAAATCCGGTATCCACCACCCAGGGATGGAGTTCTGTGCAGGAGAAGATAGGTCATAGATGATTTGCAGGCATCGGGAATCCAAGATCTGGGACTTGAGTCGGCGTTGTTTAACAGCAATACCAGCTCTTTTTCCACAGTGGTGGGTGCATTTGCATCTCCAAGAGGCATTCAGCTCACTGATACAGGTGAACACTGGCGTCCAGGTGAAGAAGTCAGCAGATGAATAAAACAAAGGTGGAGGTTCACATAATATCCCATCAGGAGATGAAAATTGAGAGGAAAGCAAGCAAGAAAATATGTTAAGTAAAGAATCACAATCGTAGGACAGTGGCCGTTGAGATAAACAAATACATAAAAACAAAGATAGAACATAGATTAGCGAGACGAGCAGACGGCCAGCCACACCAGTATCCCATAGTACGCTGCTCACTATGATAATTATGATGACAGTTACAGCAATCTCAGCCCTAAAGATGTGTTGATACATTCCTTCATAGTAGTTGGAGTGTGTATGTTCTGTATATGCATCATCATCTGAAAAATCAAGAAAGTATGATTGATGGGCAACAACAAGAGGTACTGTGTTTGCCTGTGGAATGTGTTGAAACTATACAGCATATCACAATTTTTAAAAAGCGTACTGCACTTCTCTGTGATGAATGATTATTGCACCAGTCTTGAAGAAAGGAAGCCTCATGTTATTTGAAGGATGAAGGAGGAGAAAAACTACTTCACAGTCTCCTCTCCATAACTTCCTACAAAGGTTCATTGGTTTTTGGAGAGGCCACAGAAGAATGTTCATGAAACCACGCTTGAATTACTTTACCAGTCTCCATGGAAGTATTACCAACATGGAATTTTGGAACATTATGAGGGAAAAGTGTTTGCACCAGTAAGTGTACCAGACCCTGCTAAATGGCCACATATTCCTTGGCCATTATGCACACATGGAGAAGAATCATTGGACCTAATGACTCTAATGAGATGGCTCCCCATGCCATTACAGATGCCACATCATGTTTAACAGTTGGTAACAGACATGGCGTGTTGAAAGCATCCTTTGGCTTTTTCCAAGAAGAAAGTCATTTGGATGTAGGAAAAAGAGTGAAAGAAGACTTGGAAGTTCAGGTTTTGTACTCCTTACATCAGGATGTATATCTTTGTGTGCTAGCCTTGGATAGAAGAGATTTCCAAATGCCTGCTATAAATTACTGCTTTGTGAAGCTCACAATTTACAGTTTTGGTTGAAACTGAGTCACAGAGGTGATACTACAATTCTTTCAATTCAATCCTTTGCTTTTGTGGTATTCAGTAGCATTCCTGGGCAGATTTTGTTCATGAAGTTTGTTTGCCACACATTTTTCCCTTTGCTGATTCATTTTCTGCATATTTGGCACATATTGTAATTATTTCTGAGGCTGTTCACTTTGATACATGAAATAATTTTTCACTTTTTTGAACAATGCCTTTGTAATTCTTGTACTGACTATATCCTTATGTTACTTTAAAGGCTTTCATACTGAAGTGCAAAATCTTTTATAGCTGACATATACTGCTAATAGGAAATTACCCTAATGTGTCTCAACTTTGAAGTTACATTTGTAATTATAATTTAGTAACTTTAATGTTTACCTCCCTATCTTGTGGTATTCACGTCCTTCCCTATATATAACATAATATGACATGCTGCCTGTGACGTTGAGAAGTATTCTATCCAAACCATATAAAATCAGAGCAACTCCTTCAAACAACAGTAAGGAGGGACAAGTACTGTGTTTGTCCACAGTTGTCCACAGATGATGTGAGAAGAACTGTTGAATGTAAACCCATGCAAAGCTGCTGGACCAGACAACATATCTCAGGGAATGTGGAAACCACCTGATGGATACCTTTACGAACATCTTCAACATTTCTCTGAGGCTGACAGTCATCCTAAAGTGCTCAAAAACTTTCACAATCTTACCTGTGCCAAAGTAGTCTTCTGTCTCTTGCCTCAATGACTGTAGCACTCACACCAGTCTTAATTAAGTGTTTTGAGTGGCTAGCCTTGGGCCACTTGAAAGCCAGACTTTATACATCACATGCCTCCAGTTTGTCTATCGCCCAAACTGTTCTACTGAGGATGCCATATCATCTACTTTTCATTTGGCCCTATCATATCTGGACCAAAAAGACTTTTGTCCTAGAATGCAGTTCATAGAGTTCAGTTCAGCATCCATCAGACGCTTATATGAAGTCGAGTTTGCTGGGCTATAGCACTTTCCTTTGGAACTGAATCCTAGATTACTGACAGAGAGACTCCAGACAGTCCACATTGGAAGCATCATCTCAAGCATCATCACACTAAGCACTGGCAACCAAACTCTCCCCTGCAAGGTTGCATACTCAGCCCACTTCTGCTCACTGAGGTGACTTATGACAGTATGACTGCATACAGCTCTAACACCATCATTATTTTTGCTGATGACACAACAGTGGTGGGTCTCATCAGCAATAGGGATGAGTCAGATTACAGAATGGAAATACAACAATTTGTGGATTGGTGTAAGTGAAACAATCTGTCTCTTAACGTGAATAAAATGAAAAAGATGATTGTTGACTTCAGGAAGGCCCATGCTATCCATTCCTCAACCACACATCGAGGGTTCTGTGGTAGAACTCGTCAAGACCATCCAATTCCTTGGTGTGCACCAAGCAGCTGACCATACTTGTTAATTTAACATCAACTCTATAGACAAGAAGGTGCAAAAGCATCTCCACTTCCTTCAGTGGCTGAGAAAGAAAAACCTACTTCTTCTCATTGTCACCAATTATACAGGGAGGACATTAAAAGCACTGTGATCACCTGCATCTGGTTTGGGAACTGCAGTGTATCTGCTGTCAAGATCCTTCCATGGATAATGTGCACAGCAGAAAAAAACATTGGGACCTCTTTGTCCTCCATTAAAGACATCTTTATCGAACGTTACATTTATAAAGCCTACAGTATTGCAGAGGACCATTTCCACCCTTTCACGGTATCTTTCTCCAGCTTTCATCTGGCATAAGGTTCGGTAGCATCTGAACCAATTCTATTTATTTATAGTACAATTTTGTCTTGCACTTGTCCTGTATTCAAGTATATTTTGCAATGCAGTCATATTATGCAAACCTGTGTACATATGATATGACAATAAAGCTACTTGACTTGACATGACTTGGCAGAGAAATGTCTGTGTCTGTCTGCCCAGACAAAGCCACTCCCACTATGAAAGGGTAAGTTCTGTATTTTTAAGTTAAAGTACATATATTAATTTGCCACATGGAGATGTGTTATAAAGTGAATCATTTTTCATAACTGTTAAAAATACCATCTTGTGGTTTTAAAAGGATTTCAAAAGGGGCATGAATCCAAAAGTTGGAAAAAAAACCTTAAAGCGCACAGAATACTATTTTTCAAGCCAAGGGTGGTATAAAGTATTAATATCTGTCTCCCATGCTTCCAGTATATCAGTTTTGTTTTAACAAGGAAAAAACAAAAAAACAAAAAACATTTTGTGAAATTTGGCCTTTTTAAAAGGAGCCGGGTTATGCACTTCATCTTACTGCTTGTCCCTTTCTGCACCAACCTTTCAGCTCCAGGGACATGGTTTCTTTTAAGACTACTCTTTTCACCTCAAAAAAATCATTGCTACATGTTGTTGTTAACATTATTCAAAGTTGATGCCAGATGCAAATTGCATTCTGTTCTGCAGACAACTTGACAAAAATCTCTGAAAAAAGTCAGACTAAAGCTA